>NC_141033.1:52132500-52232500 GCF_052040795.2 Danio rerio | reverse complement strand
CCTGAGAGCTGTTCTCATCTGCAAACGCTGAGATCCGGATTCGCTTGTAGTCTTCTCTTGATAAAGACGCGGCTCTAGTTGCTGGTGATTGTTCTGTCTCTACAGATTTGGTAAGTGAGCGTCCAGTGCTCTTTGTTTATTCAGTTTGTTCGTATCGAACTAAGTTAACTATTGCACCGAGTGTAAACATGTTAGCACTACAACCAAACTTTAACCTCGTGTAGGGTTTTCACCGCATTTAGTGACCGGAATAACACACGCGGCTTTCTCCTGCCGAGTGCATCTAAGTTTCCGGGAAATGCTGAGTTTTTTTTCTCTCATTCGCCATGCGGTATCAAACATTGCATGAAAAATACACGCTTAGAGCAGTTCCTTGAATCAAATATCTTGTTTGTCGCGAGGGACATGACTGAATTCCCTGAATGAAAGAGCCAAACTGCAGTTAAAGTCCACCATTTAATAAGTTGGCAAATAATTCGACTACAGATGTCCATGTAGGTTAAACACCATCACTTTCTCCTGTGTGTGTGTATTTAAACTCGTGCGTGCCCAAATAGACACTCCCACACCATCCCACTTTAGTTCCTCCGACACTCCCCCTAAACAGAGCTGGACACGCCCACTTTTCTGACTTTTTCCAAAGTAGAGGTGTGAAAACACCCTGCTGAAACGAGGGGGTTTCATGGCCCTTTAAAAGTCACGTCTCGCTTTCAGTTTCGAGCTTTGGCGCGTTTTGCACTCACACACAAAGCCCAAGTGAACCGCGCTCTGGCACACCTCTTCCAACCAGACCAGGGTGAACCTGGCCTAAGCCCGATTCAGCGCACTTACACTTCTCAAACGATCCGGGAAACGGGCCTGGGCACGGTACGGATGGCATAGTGTGAGTAGACCCTTGAAAAGCTCAAATAAAAGCAATGTTTCTATCTTCAGGTTGTCAGATTGGTGTTTTTGGAGAGTTTTTAGTTGTAGACTGTTCTAGACTAGAAAACCTTGTTTTCTGATAAATGCTGTAAAATTAAGTGATCTTCTGCTTTTGTTAATTCCTTTTAAATTAATTGTGTTTTTTTCCTGAGAGTTTTTGGTTATTGAACCCATTACTCAAAACTATAGTATATATTAAAAATTCCTATATATTTTTTTCATGTGAGTAGCCTGTATTTAATTGATCTATTACCCAGCATTAAGTTATCTACTATAAGTTCCTATAATATATTTTTTAATGTGGTTAGTTGGTATATAAATAACCCGTTACCAAGCAGTATAGTATCTACTATAAATTCCTATAATAGTTTTTTTCATGTGAGCAATGGCTATATAATTAACCCATTACCCAACACTATAGTATCTACAATAAATTCCTACAATATTTTTTTCATGTGGGTAGTGGGTATATAATTAACCCATTACCCAACAATATAAAACACTTCCTCCTAAATTAAAGATTAAACCAGATTAGTCCAGTTTAATGCTGGGTTTTCGGGCAGATAAATGCAGCAAGGAAATATCTGTGAACCAATGGCCGGCATCTTTAATCTCGTTTCCACATTCAGGTTTGACTCGTTGCCAAAGCGTTTGTTTGGTTTCACAACCGAGCCTTTGTTTGAAACAAAACAGTGTCAGGGTAACTTCCTGGTATTACCAAGAACAGTTGACGAAGGCTAGGAGTTTACAAAGGTGTGAGGGCCAAAGACGGTTAAAGGAGAGTGCTATGAGAACAAGCATGTCAGTGCATTCACACAAACGTCACACCTTCTCAGAAGTGTTTGTCACTTAGAAGCTTGTGTATTTAGTCACGCCCGCACCGCTGCGTTCCTGCATGCTTGATCATCCAGTTCTCAATCTGGCAACAATGCACGTCCTTTAACCAGTTTAACTGTTAGCAGATCACTCGCTGGAGCATGCAGAAATACAAAACACTTGTCAAAGCCAGCAACATTTAAATGTGGAGTTCCTCAGGGATCTGTTTTAGCACCTTTGCTGTTTTCACTCTATATGCTCCCTGTGGGAAGCATTTTGAGGAAGTATTTTGTCGCTTAAATTGCTATGCAGATGATTTGAGAATTTATTTATTTATTAATTTATTTATTTATCTATCTATTTATCCAGTTCTCAATCTGGCACTAATGCACATCCTTTAACCAGTTTAACGGTTAGCTGATCACTCGCTGGAGCATGCAATAAAAAAAAAAACACTTGTCAAAGTCAGCTCCATTTAAATGTGGAGTTCCTCAAGGATCTGTTTCGCCACTTTTGTTGTTTTCACTCTGTTGACCTTATTCTTCAATGCAGCAGTGCGATTGTTTTAGAACTTCCGATTCAGTCGCCAGTGGGAGAAATGACTAGGAATAATAAACCGCCGAAAACGATCAACTACTCGCTCTACAAACAAGTGTTTGCATGACTATACATAAAAAGTAGAATCATATAATAAGAAAATATCAGTTTGCAACATCAAGCAGCATAACGAGCTGTTTTTAACGTCTAAAAATGAATGGAAGTGAATGAGACTGGAAGTCTCGAGCCAAAAAGAATCAAACGGCTGCACCCAATCGTACATGAAGAATAAGGTGAATATGCTCCCTGTGGGAAGCATTGTTAAGAAAGTGTGCTGTTGCTTTAAATTGCTATGCTGATGCTTTATTTATTTATTTATTTATTTATCTATCTAGTTCTCAATCTGGCAACAATACACATCCTTTAACCAGTTTAACTGTTAGCTGATCACTCGCTGGAGCATGCAAAAATACAAAACACTTGTCAAAGCCAGCAACATTTAAATGTGGAGTTCCTCAGGGATCTGTTTTAGCACCTTTGCTGTTTTCACTCTATATGCTCCCTGTGGGAAGCATTTTGAGGAAGTATTCTGTCGATTAAATTGATATGCAGATGATTTGATAATTAATTAATTTATTAATTAATCAATTTATCTATCTATTTATCCAATTCTCAATCTGGCTATAATGCACATCGTTTAACCAGTTTAACGGTTTGCTGATCACTCGCTGGAGCATGCTAAAAAAAAAAAAAAAAAAAAACCCTTCTCAAACCTAGCTCCATTTAAATGTGGAGTTCCTCAAGGATCTGTTTCGCCACCTTTGTTGTTTTCACTCTATTGACCTTATTCTTCAATGCGGCAGTGCGATTGTTTTAGAACTTCCGATTCAGTCGCCAATGGGAGAAATGACTAAGAATAATAAACCGCAGAAAACGATCAAACTACTCGCTCTACAAACAAGTGTTTGCATGACTATACATAAAAAGTAGAATCATATAATAAGAAAATATCAGTTTGCAACATCAAGCAGCATAACGAGCTGTTTTTAACATCTAAAAATGAATGGAAGTGAATGAGACTGGAAGTCTCGAGCCAAAAAGAATCAAACGGCTGCACCCAATCGTACATGAAGAATAAGGTGAATATGCTCCCTGTGGGAAGCATTGTTAAGAAAGTGTGCTGTTGCTTTAAATTGCTATGCTGATGATTTATTTATTTATTTATTTATTTATTTATTTATTTATTTATTTATTTATCTATCTAGTTCTCAATCTGGCAACAATACACATCCTTTAACCAGTTTAACTGTTAGCAGATCACTCGCTGGAGCATGCAAAAATACAAAACACTTGTCAAAGCCAGCAACATTTAAATGTGGAGTTCCTCAAGGATCTGTTTTAGCACCTTTGCTGTTTTCACTCTATATGCTCCCTGTGGGAAGCATTTTAAGGAAATATTTTGTCGCTTAAATTGCTATGCAGATGATTTGAGAATTTATTTATTTATTAATTAATTAATTTATCTATCTATTTATCCAGTTCTCAATCTGGCAATAATGCACATCCTTTAACCAGTTTAACGGTTAGCTGATCACTCGCTGGAGCATGCAGAAATACAAAACACTTGTCAAAGCCAGCAACATGTAAATGTGGAGTTCCTCAGGGATCTGTTTTAGCACCTTTGCTGTTTTCACTCTATATGCTCCCTGTGGGAAGCATTTTGAGATAGTATTCTGTCGCTTAAATTGCTATGCAGATGATTAGCAAATTAATAAATTTATTTATTTATCTATCTATTTATCCAATTCTCAATCTGGCTATAATGCACATCCTTTAACCAGTTTAACGGTTTGCTGATCACTCGCTGGAGCACGCTAAAAAAAAAAAAAAAAAAACCCTTCTCAAACCTAGCTCCATTTAAATGTGGAGTTCCTCAAGGATCTGTTTCGCCACCTTTGTTGTTTTCACTCTATTGACCTTATTCTTCAATGCGGCAGTGCGATTGTTTTAGAACTTCCGATTCAGTCGCCAATGGGAGAAATGACTAGGAATAATAAACCGCCGAAAACGATCAACTACTCGCGCTACAAACAAGTGTTTGCATGACTATACATAAAAAGTAGAATCATATAATAAAAAATATATCAGTTTGCAACATCAAGCACCATAACGAGCTGTTTTTAACATCTAAAAATGAATGGAAGTGAATGAGACTGGAAGTCTCGAGCCAAAAAGAATCAAACGGCTGCACCCAATCGTACATGAAGAATAAGGTGAATATGCTCCCTGTGGGAAGCATTGTTAAGAAAGTGTGTTGTCGCTTTAAATTGCTATGCTGATGCTTTATTTATTTATTTATTCATTTATTTATCTATCTAGTTCTCAATCTGGCAACAATACACATCCTTTAACCAGTTTAACTGTTAGCAGATCACTCGCTGGAGCATGCAAAAATACAAAACACTTGTCAAAGCCAGCAACATTTAAATGTGGAGTTCCTCAGGGATCTGTTTTAGCACCTTTGCAGTTTTCACTCTATATGCTCCCTGTGGGAAGCATTTTAAGAAAGCATGCTGTCACTTTAAATAGCTGTGCAGATGATTTACAGATCTATTTATTTATTTAAATATCCAGTTTTCAATCTGGCAACAATGCACATCTTTTGTCCAGATAAAGGCACATAACTTTTTTTTTTTGACAGATGTTTTTTTGTGACATCTGTCACCTTTAAAATGAGACCAAGCTTAAATCTGCTTGCTATTAAAAATACATTGTATAATGGATAAAATACTCCCCATATACACATGTACTGTTCATATTATAAAGTGCAGACCTCATTCTGAGTGGAGAGTTTTCATAAGTCTGAATGAGACCGACAGCTTGTGCTTTTCTCAGTACAGCATGCGTCAGTCTTACTACGACCTCAGGAACCCGAGAGATGGAGAGAAAATAAACAAGTCAGTTAGAAAACCACAGTGTGACAAATGTTCTGCAAACGCCACAGTCATATGACACAGAGGGAAGTGGTGGCCGATGTCCAAAGCTGTCAAACCCTTCTCTGTTCAGACTTCCCTTTATGTGCATTTCTTTGAACGCGTCTGTGTGCGCACTTCTGCTTTTCGAGTTGGAGTTTATTTTTAAAGCACAGTTATACAACCAGGGTTGCCGAAAGTGCTGTGCAAACTTTGTAAAATGTATTGGAAGAAAGCTCTCCATTTAAACAGAAATATATAATGTGTATATGCATACTGTATATACATTTGTTGAATCCATCTAGTCATATTAATTTAACTTATATATATATATATATATATATATATATATATATATATATATATATATATAGTTCACATTCCTCGAAACATAGGGGGCGCTCTTGTATGGTCATCAATGGAAAATGGAGGTCTTCTGGTGGTCACGTATGGTACTGCGGTCAAATAAAATTTTACTGAAAGCTCGTTTTTTTTGCGATATCAAATTCAAATTCGGAATATAATTTGTTTTGATATTTAGCTTTGATTTTCGATCAGTTTTAAGCTAAAACATGTTGTATCATATATTATAATAACAAAATATCTTTTAATAATTTTCATAAACATAAAGGCACATAACTTTTTTTTTGTTACTTTTTAAACCTTTTTACTTTAGCTACAATCTGACATCTGTCACCTTTAAAATGAGACCAAGCTTAAATATGCTTACTATTAAAAACACATTTTATAATGGATCAAATACTCCCCATATACATCGTTTTTTAATTTGCAGGCTGATTGCTTTTTTCATTCATATTTTAATAATGAACTTGCATGACGAGCATATAGGCTAAATTATTAATTAATTTATTTTACAAATGAGCAACAACTCATATCTGCCTTACCTCATATCTTCCCCCTGCGTCGACCTGAACTGGGTGCTTTCCTGTGCGTAATCAAACGCATCAAGGGAGACTGATGCAGAGGCAGTTGTCATAAAATTCTGTGTCTTTGGGCCCTATCATACACCCGGCGCAGTGTGGCGCATGGCGCGGCGCAATGTCTTTTGGTAGTTTCAGCTTGGCGCAAGAGTGGTTTTGAGGTGTTGCGCTACGCTGTTTAAATAGCAAATGCATTAGCGCTCATTTGTGCGCCCATAGGCGTTCTGGTCTAAAAAGGAAGGCGTTCTGAGGTGGACCGCTGGCGCGTTGCTATTTTGAGAAACTATAATAGATTTTTCATTAGACCAAAACTAACCCGGTCTAAACTCCAGCTTAATACAAGAGAGCAATAGGCAAATATCTTAAAATATGAAAAAAATTAAATATTAAGAATATATATAGTATATAATAAGAATAGATATAGAATATAAATATAAAGATTAAAAATATTACAAAACATATTATTTTCTAGCCTACATAAATATGAAAAATCACTGCTTTTATGTCTTTTTCATCTCGGGAGGCTTTTTCAGTTCATTCATAACAATTTGCTTTTGTATAATGTTATTATTATTAGCAGTATTATTTATTATATCCATATTTATATTTGTTTTATTAAAAAAAAGCTTAGATTTGCCCACCTGTCAGGTTTTAGACCATATGGGGCATGGCAGGTGTATTTGGAAATAACTCACACTTGGTCATTATTGTTTATTTATCCGTTTGCTAGAAATTAGAACTGAATTTAGAAATAGTTTTGAAACGAATATTTGCGCTTAACAAACAAAATTATTTATTTATAGACTAATTGATGTCTGTGCGTAAAGGTTTCCCTATCCAAGAGCGAAAGTGAAAGTAGATCCCGTCTGTAAATTAGCAAAAATGCATTCTGACACGCTCTGAAAGCGTTTGCGCCCTGCGTTTTGCGCTCTGTGCATGGACCATCAAAATAAAGCCCTATGTCTCGGAAAGTCGACTTCTCGTGACCAAAGACTGGATGTACTAGCGCCACTTCAGCTAGCGTTTTGTAGTTAGGAAACATTTCTCCTAAGCCTGTGATCAAAACTAAGTTTGCTGGATTCCTTGAATGTGGGATTTCCGGATCCTGCAAGCAACCGATTCACCGGGAAAAAATAGTACAGCACGCGCTCCTTCTGCACCATGGTCCCGGAGACTTACCCCTCGGCCCAAGAACGGCAGCTGGAGTCTGCCTGTGGACTCACTGCCCTAAGCAAGCCGATGCTGCCGCATCCGCGTCAGAATCGGCCCGCGAGTAATGTGCGCTGCGGCCCGGAGCTGGCGCGACTCAGTCCTTATATACCATCATATAAAACCTTTTGGTATTACATTGGAACATGGTATTACAACCATTTGAGTTGATATAACAGCAAACGCAGGCTATAATGTAAACACAAAGTGAAGGCACTGCGTTTAACCCTTGAATAAAATGCAAACAGCATACATATCCTATAACAAAAATAATCAAAGGACAAAATAAATAATAATAAACGTTTATTGATTGCAAAAAACAAATAATACTGAAAATGAATTAATTATTTTGTAGTGCACAAGAACATCAATATAAAAACAATAAACCTGACCTCCTTGCTGCCGCTTGGTTGGATCTTCATCGTCCACTGCATCACTTCCTCTTTTTTCACCTTTGTTATTAATATCACAACTATTTGGCCGTTTGAAAAAACTTTTCACACTGAGCTGCTGCGACATTTTTACAACTGTACGCAGCGGTGACAAAGAGGAGACAAAACAAGGGCAGTCGCCATCAGCTGGACAGGAGTGGGAATTACAGTTAGCTACAAATTACACGGTATGTGTAACGACGGGGGGAGTGACACAAACAACTGGAGTTTTGGATCCACATGCAGGTTTATTCAAAGTCAGGCAAGCGATGGTCAACACAGGTGCAAACAGGTATTTGGAGACAATCCAGAATCACAGTCGAATACAGGCTAGAGGTCAGAAAGGCAGGCAAAGACAAAGAGGCTAACAAGGCTAACGGTCGGTACACAAGATAACCCCTACTGAAAAAAACAGCTTAAACCAGCCTAGGCTGGTTGGCTGGTTTTAGCTGGTCGACCAGGCTGGTTTTAGAGGGGTTTTGGCCATTTCCAGGCTGGTTTCCAGCCATTTCCAGCCTGGTCTTAGCTGGTCAGGCTGGGAGATGACCAGCTAAAACCAGCTTGACCAGCCTAGCCAGCCTGGGAGCCCAGCCAAAACCAGCTATGTCCAGCTTAAACCAGGTCAAGCTGGTTTTAGCTGGATTTAGCTGGTCATTTTCCAGTCTGACCAGCTAAGACCGGGCTGGAAATGGCTGGAAACCAGCCTGGAAATGGCCAAAACTCCTCTAAAACCAGCCTGGTCGACCAGCTAAAACCAGCCAACCAGCCTAGGCTGGTTTAAGCTGGATTTTTCAGCAGGGACAAGACTGGGAAAATGCGTTGTAATGTCACTGATACAGCTAACAAGACTCTGCAAACTGGATGAGTTCATGAGTGGCTTATGTATGGTGTGATATCAGTCTGTGACAAGGTTCAGCTGGTGATTGTAATCAGGATAGATGAATGAACAGGCGTGCGTGTCTGGAAGAAGTGCATGTATGAAAATGTAGTCCTGGGATATGCGGAAGTGTAGTCCAAGTATAGTGGAAACCAGCGATCTCCGGACAGCGATCGCTGGTTCTCTGTAACTGAATGTTAAAGTTGCATTGTAAAAATGACTGTATATTTTACAGTAAAGATATAATTCTGTAAATATATATGGCAAGATAAATGGTGCTGTAAATGTAAATACAGTATATTTTTACTGTAATTGATTTTATAGTAAGTTGCTGGTAAACTGCTACTGCTTTTTAGTTACTGTAGATTATACAGAAAACAGTGGTGCTTTTACTTGAGTATGAATGTTTAGTACACTTTCCATCACTGGGTGACTCTCTGTAAAGCGTCAGGTGCTCATGTAAGGACAGTATTGAGGGAACAGGGGGCTCTGGAATACTCTGTTCTCTCCAGTGTCACCTTGGGACCGTCGGGCATCTGCTCCACAGGCAGTCTCCGCTTAATTGCCAGCGAAACTGTGCTGACCTTGTCTGACGGTGACGTGAATCTCCTCATTCAACAACACTGCTTTAATCCTGTAGAGCAGCAGAGACTCACGCTGAATCCATCATGAGCCCGTGCGGATACAGATGAAGCTGTTTCCATGGCGACCGCAGCATCCCCTGACGGTGATGATGCTCTGCAGAGATCATCTCTTCTGTGTTAAAGTAAAAGAGTCGGCGGAAAGTAGGTTACTTAGGAGAAATGTGAACCGGCTGACACTTCTCAAAAATAGACTGGAAGTGCTCTGATTTATTATGCGTTTTTCTTTGTGTGTGTGTGTGTGTGGGTCTGTTTTAGGTGAACAGCACATGAGGAGGAATTCAGGAGGATTTAATGTAGCCCACGCCTGAACTATGAGGTTTGCCGTATAGTTGTTGTTGACTAGTGACTCAAGACTTGTGTTGTGATAGCAGCGTCATTCATTTTCCTTCAGATTAGTCCCTTATTTATCAGGGGTCACCACAGCTTAATGAAACGCCAACTATTCCAGCATATGTTTTATGCAGTGGATGCCCTTCTAGCCGCAACCCAGTACTGGGAAACACTCATACACACACATTCACACAAACATTCATACTCTACAGCCTATTTAGCTTAATCACCTATAGCACATGTGTTTGGACTGTTGGGGAAACCGGAGCATACGGAGGAAACACACGCCAACACCGGGAGAACATGCAAACTTCACACAGAAATGCCAATGCCTGACCTTTCCGGGACTCGAACCAGCAACTATCTTGCTGTTAGGTGGCAGTGCTAAACCAATTTTACTGAATTTTTACTCAATGACTATTAATTATAAATTTAGGTTTGGTGATTTTATATATGCATTATTATTTAATCGAAATTACAAGCAAAACAGAACATTATGAAATATTTTATAGTTTATATTTATTAGTAATAATTTTAGCCTTTATTGTCAAGTATTTCATACAAATTTCAGTCAGCTAATTACATTTCTGCTTCATGTTTATTTATTTTAATTGTAAGGTTGGTAATATATTCATTTTTATCTTGTTCGAAATTGCAATAAAAACAGAACATTGCAAAACATTATGAAGATGTTATTTTTAGTAGTAATTTTAGCCTTTATTGTAAAATATTTCATTGAAATTTTACTCAGCTAAATAAAGTTCTGCCTAATGTTTATTTACTTTCAGTTTAGGGTTGGTAATTTTATATGTGCATTTTTATTTGATCAAAATTACAAAAAAAAAAAAAGAACATTGTGAAATATTATAAATATGTTATTTTTAAAACTAGTTTTAGCTTTATATTTTAAATATTTAATTAAAACTATAGTAAACCAATTTAATTTAATAAATAATATTTATTTATTTGTTTTTATGGTCAGTCAATTTAGTGCATGTATTAATAAAAAAATTTAAACGAGAATTATGCCTTGTTAATAAATGTTAAAAATAATATTTTAAGTTTTTCGTCTAAAAACCTTTTATTATAAATTTTAATAGCAGGTAAAAACAGTTAAATGCAATGTAGGACATTTGAATAAATATGACAACAGAACACAGCATTTATACTATACAATATTATTAAATATACTATTAAATATATACATTTAATCGAAAAATTCAATACAAAACTTTGTGAAATATTATAAAAAAAAATTTTTGTTGCTGTTGTACTTTTAGCCTGCATTGTAAAATGTTTTATTTTAATTTTAGTGTACTAATTTATATTTCTGCCTAATATTTATGTATTTTAATTTTAGGGTTTGTCATATTATATATTCATTTTTATCTTGATCGAAATTACAATAATAACAAAACATTATGAAATATTATATAATTGTCATTTTTAGTAGTATTATTAGCCTTTATTAACAAGTATTTCATTAAAATTTCAGTCAGCTAATAACATTTAAGCCTAATATTTATTTATATTTTATATGTACATGTTTATTTGACCAAAATTACGATAAAGGTAGAACATTGCGAAATATTAAAAAGCTGTTATTTTTAGAAAAATGTAAAATGGTTTTAGCCTTTATTGTAAAATATGTCTTTTACATTTTCATTTAAATATTTTTCTTCTACTTTCTGCCTAATACTTTTGTATTTTAATTTTTATTTAATAACCTTTATTATGATTTTTAATAGCAGGTACAACAGTTAAATGCAGTTAAATATCATATCATATATATATATATATATATATATATATATATATATATATATATTTTATTTATTTACTTATTTGACCAAAAATTTATTGAAAATAAAAATTTTGTGAAATATTATAAATTATTTTTTGTTGTAATTTTAGCCTTTATTGTAAAATGTATCATACATTTTTTTTGTACAGTTATTTAATTTGGACACGTTTGAACATTTTTTATATTTTATATATATACACACACACACACAATAATTAGTGGGTATATAATATAATATAATATAATATAATATAATATAATATAATATAATATAATATAATATAATATAATATAATATAATATTCAATCATTCTTTTTTCTTCGGCTTAGTCCCTTACATATCAGGGGTCACCACAGCGGAATGAACTACCAACTATTCCAGCTTGTTTTACACAGCAGATGCCCTTCCAGCTGCAACCCAGTACTGGGAAACACCCACAAACACTCACTTTCACACACACACACTCATACACTACGGTCAATTTAGTTGTCCAACTCACCTATAGCGCGGGACTCCAACCAGTGACCTTCTTGCTGTGAAGCGACAGTGCTAACCACTGAGCCACCCCAATGTGAAATATTATATAGATCCATATTATAATTGCAGACAATGAACTACTTTCCTTCTGAATATATTTGTGTATTGCTGTGACATAAACCTGAATCGAATCCTCTTCAGGAATCGATCTGAAGTGATGATTTTGATGATCAAGGAAGGAGCATTTCTGATTATTATCAGTGATATAATAGAGAGCGAACGGCTTCACGTCGCTGTGATTACTTGTAATACAGCCTCAGTCACTGTCACTGGTTTCTCTTGTGTGCTTTACATGTTTGCTAGTGGCGTCTGGGTATCAGTGATTCCGCTGTTCTCAGATCTGACAGTCAGCAGATAAATGTGTGCCTCCGGGCTCGTTCTCCAGTGCTGCGGAAGCGGCGTCTTTTACACTGATCTCTCTGCATCAGCACTGAGCAGTTTGTGGCTTTTGGCAGGCACTGGCTTTTTCATTAATCTTGTGCAACTTCCTTTCAGTGTGTGTAACTGTAACAGAGGCCGGTTCCCAACTGAAACACCAGTGTGTCCTCATTCACACAGTGCTGGAAGGAGTTTATTTTTATTTCCATTTAGTCAAGAGTTTAGTCAGTTTACAGCGAAAATCAGAATTATTAGCCCACCTTTATTTTATTATTCTTTTCAAGAGTTCACACTTAGCTAATGATTGGTAATAAGCTTGTTTGGCATGCTGTCCCGGGAGAGAGCCCCGAGCTCAAAAGATCCTCGAGCCCTAAGCTCCCTCCCGTTGCAGGGCGAGAGGGGAGTTTGAACTCGGGTAGATCTCGAGAACACCCCCCCCCCATGACAGAATTAAATTTGATGCTAATTTGGTTTAGCCGATTTACTTAAGTCTCATGTTTTTGGGAGTGTGGGAGGAAACCGGAAGACCCGGGGAAAACCCACGCAAGCACGGGGAGAACATGAGCTTCACACGAAAATGCTGTCTGGTTGGGTGGATACCCGAGTCGGAGGCATTTTTTGCTGTGAGGCTGCAGTGCTAGCCACTGGGCCGCCGTGCCGCCCTGTAGAAAATAGGGGTGGAAGGGGGGGTTCTTCAAGACGAAGATGACTAAAGGTAAGATGTTTGGTTATTTATACTGGGTTAGGAATAGTCTGATTGGTGGTTCGTACGTTAGCTTGACTCAGGGCCAGCCGTGTCAATCATAAGCACGTAATTCTCTCGAAATTAGTTTATGAATAAACTTCACTTAAAAATATTTCCCAAATGATGTTTAACAGAGCAAAGACATTTTCACAGTATGTCTGTTAATATTTTTTCTCCTGGAGAAAGTCTTATTTGTTTTATTTCGGCTAGAATAAAATACGTTTTTTTTAATTTTTAAAAACTATTTTAGGGACAAAATTATTAGTCCTTTAAGCCAGGGGTTCCCAAACTTTTCAGCACGCGACCCCTAAAATAACAATGCCAGTGACTCGCGACCCCCAATATCCTCTGAGGTGGTTATAAATACAGAAAACTTGCATGCAATGGCGCACACACACACACCAATAGACAAAAGTCTATTCTTCGTTTAATTTTTTTTTTATGTATGTCAGTGCTGTAAAAGGGCCAGAAAGTTTAAGCTGGTGTTATAAAATCATTCTGCTGCATCTGACGCTATTGCTGTCTTTAATATAATGTATTTACCCCAGGGGTTGCAATCCAATAGAACTAGTAAAAAAGCTACTATAGTAACTATAAATGACTGTTTTATTCTCTTCAGTTGGTTATTGATAAAATATGGTAATTCTCATGGCCTAATAATAATAAGTAGATTTTTGGAAATCACCAGGCGACCCCCCTTCATTGTTCCGCGACCCCTCAAGGGGTCCCGAACCCCACTTTGAGAACCACTGCTTTAAGCTATTTTTATTGTGTGTGAAAAGCACTCGACGTCACTTGAATGCGCCCCTCCCACTGATTAGCATAGGCTTTGCATACAGCTTGAAGTTGAAAATGAAATTTCATTTCTGCTGCAAAAAGTCGTGCCCAACTGAGTCTGGTTCTCTCAAGGTTTTTTTTCTTCACTCCCATCAGGTGAAGTTTTTTTTCCCTCTCCGCTGTCGCCACTGGCTCGCATGGTTCAGGATTGGTAGAGCTACGCATCGATGAATTGGCTCTTCAGTGTTTGAACTCTCAGTAATGATTAAATCACACTGAACTGAGCTAAACTGAACTGAACTTAAACACTAAAAAACTGAACTTCCCTGTTCCAGTTACTATGACCATTTATGTGAAGCTGCTTTGACACAATCTACATTGTAAAAGCGCTATACAAATAAAGCTGAATTGAATTGAATTGAAATCGAAAATGAAAACTGAAATGAAAAAGTGTCAATAAAAGGAAAGCTTAAATTTACATTTTCATTTGAATTGTGTCACTATTATAGCGTGAACATTAATAACACGCTTTGTAAAAATTGTGTTTGCATTTTATTTTTCAGTTTGGCTTTTCATTTTAATATTGGCAGTCTTGACGTGGAAATGCAGTGAAAATGAAATGTTAAATTGGCAACTTCATTTTAATTATCAATTTGACAGGGACGATGCGTTGTCAAAATGAAAATGCAATAATTTCATTTCGTTTTCAATTTTGGCAGATATTTTGCGGACAGTGTTTTAAAATGAAACTGTTAATCTGATTTTCATTTTCATTTCCAGTGTTTATTTGATGTATTTAAAATTGGCAGGATTTACCTTTCATATTTTTTCACCTATAGTCTACAGCAGGGGTCACCAATCCTGGTCCTGGAGGGCCGGTGTCCCTGCAGGGTTTAGCTCCAACTTGCCTTAACACACCTGCACGGATGTTTCAAGTATGCCTAGTAAGACCTTGATTAGCTGGTTCAGGTGTGTTTGATTCGGGTTGGAGCTAAAATTAGCAGGACACCGGCCCTTCAGGAACAAGTTTGGTGACCACTGGTCTACAGAATAAACCATCATTATACAATAACTCGCCTAATTACCCTAACCTGCCTAGTTAACCTAATTAACCTAGTTAAGCCTTTAAATGTCACTTTAAGCTGTATAGAAGTGTCTTGAAGAATATCTAGTCTAATTTTATTTACTGTCATCATGGCAAAGATAAAATAAATCAGTTATTAGAAATTTGTTATTAAAACTATTATGATTAGAAATGTGCTAAATCTCTTCGTTAAACAGAAATTGGGGAAGAAATAAACAGGGGGGCGAATAATTCTGACCTCAACTGTATGTTGTAACGGGGTGGGAAAATAATAAGCTTGTGCTTCATCCCACTCTATTTTCGACCATGTTGAAATGTATTTTTTGTTAAATATATTATATATATATGAAATTTATGTTAGAAAATAAATAAATCAAATCAAACTAACAAGTCAAAATACACTAATTTTATTCAAAAACATGCACTGCAATTTTACTACCACTTTTACTAAATGCACATCTAGTATTTAGGATGCTGATTTCTGTTAGGACAGTGCATGCAAAAGTTAATGTTCACAGTGCATCTGTGGCCTGGTTTGAGTGTTGTTTTTCTGGCAGTGCAGCAGAAAACAGCATGAGCTCAGATCAGAGTCATCGACACACACACAAACACACAGTAAATCCTCATGAGTCACAGCTGAACACACACACACACACACACACACACACACACACACACACACACACACACACACACACACACACACACACACACACACACACACACACACAAACTGGCTTCAGTGTGTGATGCTGATTCTGCTTCAGGATTCAGCTGAAGGTCAGAGCGTCTGTAAGTGAGCCGCTGTGACTCTGAATGTGGGTCAGTGCAGACTCGTCCACTGCTGTATGTCACACACTTATTCTCCACTGAGAGAAACTTCTGTGACTGGAGCAGCAGAAAAATATGCGTTAAAAAGAGCTCTGCGTGTTTTTGGTTTGAAAATGAGGTCGCTGGAATGAGGGACTTTACAGCAGTGGGTGTCCGAGATGGGGTTTTTCAGTATACAGATAACTCTGTATGCGAGTGGGATGACCAACGGCTGGTATACTGTAATACTGATATGCATATGCATTTAAGTGATGGTAATTCGAAAGTTTGTAGGTAGTATTAAATTAATTTTACATTGTTTTATTAAAATGTCATAGTTTTAAATCCTTACACTGTAAAAATGTAATGACAAAAGTCAAGACAACAACGTTATTTTCATGAATGAATCAGGTTTCAGCTCTTTATTTTAAATTATACATTATACATTATAACTTAATACTTTGTCATTTTGATTGATGTGAGTTGAGATGTGCAGTTCATATTGCAAAAATATGAAATCAACGTATATAAAAATATGCATTTATATAATATAACTTTAAATATTTGTTAATTCATTGAGCCTAACATTTTGTCAATTCCAGTCAAGGTTTTGGAAGTATAAATTAATTTTTAATATGATACTTTAAACCAGAGGTTCCCAAAGTGGGGGTCGGGACCCCCCGAGGGGTCGCGTGACAATGAAGGGGGGTCGCCAGGTGATTTTTAAAAATCAATAAATTTTTATTAAACCTTAAGACTTACTGTATTTTATCAATAACCTACTGAAGAGAAAAAAATAGTCGTTTATAGTTACTATAAACTATATAGTTACTATAGTAGCTTATAGTTACTAGTTCTATTGGATTGCGACTTCTCGGGTAATTACATTATACTAAAGACACAGCAATACTGTCAGATGCAGCAGATTTTGTAACACCAGGTTAAACTTTCTAGCCCATTTACCGCACTGACATACATTAAAAAAACAAAACAAAGAATAGACTAGGGTCTATTGGTGTGTGTGCGTCATTGCATACAAGGTTTCTGTATTTATAACCACCACCTCAGAGAATATTGGGGGTCACGAGTCACTGGCATTGTCATTTTGGGGGTCGCGGGCTAAAAAGTTTGGGAACCCCTGAATTAAACCAATCCTTGAGATAAAGCACTGTTGTTGAGCAATCACAGCGTAGCTTCATTTTAAAATTAAATACATTTTTTTTTTTTACTTTTTTAGCAAGTTTTTTCACATTTTTTCTTATTTTATTTTAGGGAATTTCGATAATTCTTAAATTTATTGTTGCCAAGCAAGTGCACAACTTTACTAAATGATTAAATATAAGTTTAATCTTTAGGTTTGCATTAATCAACAGCATTTAAAAAGGTTTTTAAACGTCATCACTAAGTTTTTGCCCATGCTAATTATTTTTATTTTAAGTCAAAACTCAATACTTACTTTTAAAATGGTTCCAATCTGCACTGCAACTTTCATACCACTTTTAATTTAATAATTTGTTTAAATTCATCTGTATTACATTCATAATTGGTTTGGTCAATTCTAATTCGTTTTTTTGGACTTGGACTTGTAGATCAAAACTTCATGGTATCAATTTATTTTGATGGTCCTTTTAATGCATTTTGTGTAATTGAAGTTACATTGCATCTACAGTTGAGGTCAGAATTATTATTAGCCCCCTGAATTATTAGCCACCTTGTTTATTATTTTTATTTTTTACCAATTTCTGTTTAATGGAGAGCAGATTTTTCAACCCATTTCTGAACATAATAGTTTTAATAACTCATCTCTAATGACTGATATTTTTTATCTTTGCCATGATGACAGTAAATACTATTTTAAGACACTTCTATACAGCTTAAAGTGGCATTTAAAGGCTTAACTAGGTTAATTAGGTTAACTAGGCAGGTTAGGGTAATTAGCAACTTATTGTATAACAGTGGTTTGTTCTGTAGACTATCGAAAATATATAGCTTAAAGGGGCTAATAATATTGTCTCTAAAATGACTTTTAAAAAAAATCAAAAACTGCTTTTATTCTAGCCGAAATAAAACAAATAAGACTTTCTCCAGAAGAAATAATATTATCAGACATACTGTGAAAAATTTCTTGCTCTGTCAATCATCTTTTGGGAAATATTTGAAAAAGAAGAAATAATTCAAAGGGGGCTAATAATTCTGACTTCAACTGTGCCTGCCAACTAATTCTCATTAGATTATAAGTAGACTGTTAGGTTGGGGTTAGTGTAAGTTGACATGTTCTTGAAAGATTTCTTATAATCAATTAAATGTATTGAAGGGGCAGTAACAGCAGGTATTTAGCAGACAGTCTACTAATACTCAAATGAGAATTATTATTGCAATGCAACTTTTAGTCAACAAAATGTGCAATATAGCGACCATCTAAATAAAAGTGTCACCCTTCATGGTTTCACATTATTTTGGATTTTAAAGAATTTTTGTTAGTCAATGTTCAGTTCTTTCTTTTAACATTTTCAGAATGTTCACTGCAATTTTAGTACAACTTTGAATTTTATACATTTTAAATTAATCTTTATTACATTCATCATTTTTTATTAAAGCTAATTAGTTTTATTGATTTTTGATGGTCAAATTGTGCAACAAAAAACGTCTTTATTTTGGTAAATATTAATTATTTTATGAATTCTTGTTTGCAATTTTAATATCACTTTTAGTTTAATTTATTTTTAAATGCAACTATTTTGATAATTACTCAATGAATTTTTGTCAATACTAATTCGTTTTATGGATTTTTGAACGCCAAATTTCTGTAATATTATGCAGTTTAAACATTTTTAAAATGCATATTTATTAAATTTGTTATTGTTTTGTCAAATTTTGAAGGTCAAATTGTTAAACAGCATTTAAAAACTTTTATAAAACTTCATTATTTCGGTCAATACTGATTAGTTTATCTAACTAACTAATTAGTTAATTTTTGTAAGGCAAAGTTCAGTCATTTCATTTAACATTGTCAGAGTGTGCGCTGCAACTTTAGTACAACTTTTAATTTAATACATTTTTAAATGCATCTTTACTGCATTCATTATTTATGTGCAACAGCATTTAAAAACTTTTATAAAACTTAATTTCTATATTTTAATCTATACTTATTATTGTTATGAGATTTTCAAAGTCAAAGTTCAGTCATTTCATTTAAAATGGTCAGATTCAGCTCTGCAATTTTAGGGCCACTTTTAATTTAATTTATTTTTAAATGCAACTATTTTATTCATTAATCAATAATTGTTTTGTCAATACTAATTAGTTTTATGGATTTTTAAAAGTCAAATTTCAGTAGTTTTACACAAAGTGATCAAAATGTTCACTGCAATGTTAGTACAACATTTAATTAAATTTATTTTTAAATGCAACTTTATTACATTCATATTTTTTGTCAATGCTTATTAGTTTTACAGACTTTTGTAGGTCAAATTGGTGAGGAGTATTTTATTAAACTTTTAATAAACTTCATTATTTTGGTCAATACTAATTAGTGTCATGAATTATTGTAAGTCAAAGTCATTTTTTAATTTAGTAACTTTATGGAAAACGTGATCTTTTTATTATTGCTGTTCTGTAGCATTGCAGCACTCTGCCTATAATTATCTCTATGTTTATTTAGTAAAAGTTTCAGTTTCAGCACATGTTTAAATCCAGTTATCTGCTGAGGTTTATTAATAATAACCCTGACCTTTCAGATCTTGGGGAGTTTTTACTAGATGACAAATAACGAAAGCCAACTTTTCTGTCACTTCTCCACCTTTATCTGACGTGTGAATCTGCTGGTAGAAATTTCCAGCATGTCAAACTCTGATGAGTAGTAAATGAATAGTATTAGTTGGTACTCACCCTGCAAATATGTGCCCTAAGGGAGTCCTATTTCTAGGTGCAAAGTCTAAATTGCATGGCGCAAAACCACTTTAGTTTTTTCAGACATAAAAACACGGTTTGCGCCACGGTGCATGGTCTAACAGAGTTGTGCTTATTCTCTTATTGAGTTCTGGCTGTGTTTTGTGCATTAAACCAATCAGAGTCACATCTCTCATTACCTTTAAGAGTCAGTTGTGTCACGCCATGGCACATTTGCTATTAACATAGTGGACTTTGTAAGTGTAAAAACTGAACGCTTCACTAGCGAGAAAACAGTTAAGCAGAGCATCTGCAGCGCAAGGATAAAGAATGAGCCTCCTCCATTCAGCCTCTTTACTTTCTCTTTTCTTTACTTTTACTCTTTACTTTAAACGGTGGAAACTCACTCGACTGAAGACATCCATTAGCCTACACTGTAAAAAAATCTGTAGTTTTTAAATGTTGTTACGGCCCAGGCTCAAAACTGTCTCGAATAACAGCAACATTCTAGATTTTAGCCGAACATATGGAAGACACAGACGTTTGAATGGTTAAATTGACGTTCCGTCAATACGTTTAATTTTCCATAAATCATAAGTTTTCAAAAGAGACAAAACATTAACAAAAATCAAGTAGACAGGTAGGGAAGCTAAGGTAAACAGGTCTCTGGCTATACTGTTTTACATGGACAGATTTTACCTAAACTCCCGTGAAAGGAATAAAAATAGGTGAGTCTTCCGGGCCACTGCCTACCTTCGCTAAACTAAATAAATAACAAAACGTGACTATGAAAAATAAACCCCTACCTGCTACAAAACAAAGTATCAAAATAAACAAACTAGTTAACACATTACAAACTGAGAATCAAAAGATTAACAGTAACAAAACACTAAATGGAGCGGCATCTAGATGACCGCCTGGCTTGCGGAGCACCGCCAGCCAGACCGCCTGAGCGCAAGCCACCAGTGAGCTGAGAGAGGGCAAGAGACTGCAAGACAGAAAGAGAGAGAGAGAGACGCCATTTCTGTCAGCCTTTTATACTGGAAATCCCCAGTGACGTCACGGGCGTCATCCAATCCTCGATAAGCCGGCTATAGAAACACTCCTCCTAGAACTCGATCGCAAGCACAAAACGGCATTAAATAAATAGATTAATTAAATAACACAGACCTTCGTTACAAATGTATTAAACATTAAATAATGGTGGTTAAATTAAAGAAATATATTGTAAAATAACGGATATTAATTTACAGAAACTACCCTAAATTAAATTTCTGTAATTTTATATTGGTTATTTTACGGTAAATATCTGTATTTTAATGGGCATTTATAATGTTTTTTTCTTTATATAATAATTAAATTTGTTAAGCGCAAAGATTTGATTCAAGACTATTTCTAAATTCAGTTCTAATCTCCAGCAAAGGAATAAATGAACAATAATAACAAAGTGTGGTCAAAACACTGAGTTATTTCCAAACACACGTCCTGTTCTTATGCCCCATATGGTGATGCAGACGTCTCCAAAACCCCACAGGTGGAAAAATCTACACTGGTTTTTATTAAAACAAATATAAATCTGCAGATAATAAATAATACTGTTAATAATGAAAATGACATTATACAGACGCATATTGTCATGAATAAACTGAAAAAACAAAAACAAAAAACTCGAGATGAGGCATGAAGGCAGTGGTTTTTATATTTATGTAGACAATAATAATGTTTGTATCATTTTAATCCTTTAATTGTTTTCATCTGTAAAGATATTTGTGTATTTCTGTACATTAAGCAATGTGTATGCGTTTAAACCCGCAACTAACACACACTTCGCTGGACACATACACTTAGGGGTGGGTGATTTGGGTAAAAAAACAATATTGTTGTGTTATAGCTTAAATAAAATTCATAACGCAAAAACAACATTACGCACACATATTATTACAGCAGTTCTGTGTCAGTTAAATCAGTTGACTGTTGAAATTAAAATATTTAACTCAGCTGGTTGAGTTATTAATAAATAACCAAATAAAGGTTAAAAATAACCCAACAGAGCACAAAATATTTAACTCAACTGGTCAAGTTATTAATAAATAACCTAATAAAGGTTACAAATAACCCAACAGAGCACCAAATATTTAACTCAACTGGTTGAGTTATTAATAAATAACCAAATAAAGGTTAAAAATAACCCAGCAGGCACCAAATATTTAACCCAACTGGTTGATTTAATAATAAATAACCAAATAAAGGTTAAAAATAACCCAACAGAGCACCAAATATATAACCCAACTGGTCGAGTTAATAATAAATAACCAAATAAAGGTTAAAAAATAACCCAGCAGGCACCAAATATTTAACCCAACTGGTCGAGTTAATAATAAATAACCAAATAAAGGTAAAAATAACCCAACAGAGCACCAAATATTTAACAGCTGGTTGAGTTATTTAATAAATAACCAAATAAAGGTTAAAAGTAACCCCACAAATCACCAAATATATTTAACTCAACTATTAGGTTAAATTAATAACTCAACGTTTTTTAGATTGCAGCTTTTTTTTTTTAAACTGTTGCGACGTGTAGTTACATTTCTTGAGAGGTGCACGTCAACATCGGCATCAGCCATGAAGCCGTGAAGGATGCGCCAAACCAGACGCGTGTGCTTGATGCAGAAGTATAAATTAGCCTTAACCCTAGCAACTGCATCCATGAAAACCTTTCCCTAACAACCACAACCCTCCAGCACTTGTACAGGCAAACAAACTCACATCTCTTCAGCTGATATAAAGTAGAGTTATGATTTATTTGTGTGCAGGCAAACATCCAGGTACTTTTGACTGCAGGAAGCTGAATGACTTTCAGACGTCTCACACATGCAGGCCTGTTGTTGGTGGATCTGCTTTAGTCTCTAGTGTGTGTCTGTGTGTGTGTGTGTGTGTGTGTGTGTGTTCAGGATTCACTGCACTCTAAAGTATTTTAGTGCTTTGGTTGTTCCCGTAAGAGCAGGCAGGCTGCCACACGCTCGCTCATCCGTCCACATGATCAGAGAGAGAGAGAGAGAGAGAGGGAGGCTCTTAATGCAGTGAGTCAGCATTACAGACTCCATTACAGGCCAGCACCGCTTAACCCTTTCCTTCCTCCACCCACAACACTATTCTCTATGCAGGCTTCAGATTAACCTCGCTTTTAAATGTAGTGTGTTGGTAAATCAGCCTATTAAAATGTGTTTAAAGGTGCTGTGTGTACATTTTTGTCAGTCTAAAGCATTAAAAACATAATATGTCTGCAGATATTTGAGAAACATGCTAAGTGAATGTATTTGTTTATCTAAAAATCAATACTAGTCAGTTATTCTGCTTTAAGAATGTCCGTCCTTGTTTTAATCTCTATCTCTCGATCCTACTGCCAGTTTAACCAGATATATTTAACTACGGCTTTCCTTTGTGGAAAAAACTGCGTATTTCATTTCAGTCATGAAGCCGTATTAATGTATGAGGATGCAGCATTACAGACTCCTATACAGTCTAGCACAGCTTAACCCTTTCCTTCCTCCACCCACAGCACTATTCCTCTCTAATACTGGCTTAAGAGCTTCAGATTAACCTCGCTTTGAAATGAAGCCTGTCCGTAGATCACACAATCACATATTGAGCAATAATTATTTGATGGCCTATTGATATATATTTCAAGAATTCACACTTAGCTGAGGATTGATTATAAAGTGTGTTTGGCATGCTGTCCTGGGAGAGAGCCCTGAGCTTTTAAGATCCTCGAGCTTGGGGCTCCCTCCAGTTTGCAGGGGAGTTTGAGCTCAGGATCTCAAGAACTCCCCTGCTGTAGTAGCTATCGAACAGATAGAGATCGCTCTTAAGAGACAGATACTTACTAGGAGCATGTCTATGGTGCTGATTTAGATTAGTCAATCGACTTGCATGTTTTTGGACGGTGGGAGGAATCCGGGGGGGCCTGGAAGAATCCCACATGAGCATGGGGAGAACGTGTAAACTCCACACAGAAATGTCAGCTGGCTTGGTAAGGACTAGAACCATGGGATGTTCTTGCTGTGAGTGCGTGGGGTGGAAGGGGGGATTCTTCAAAATGAAGATGGCTGTGGGTTGGGACTTAGGGTATTTATAGTGGCTCAGGAATCGTCTGATTGGTGAATCATGAATTAGCTAATCCATGTTTAATCATAAGCATGTGATGCTCTTGAAATTAGGTTATAAATAAACTCCACTTAGTGTGCTCGGGGAAGCCACTGTGGTGTTTTTTCTTTTCTAATAAATGTGTTGTGCCTCAGAAGACGAAGAAGAAACGTAATGAATGCAACGCAGTGGCTTTTGGAGGCGTGAGACGCTCTTTGGGAGCACAGATAGATGCTCAAGACAGTTCTAGAGGGAATAATAGTAGAATAAATAATAGGGATGTCCAGATCCGATTACGTAATCGGAGCCGATCACGTGGTTTCAGACTCGATCGGACTTGGACATTACCTCCCGATCAGGACTCTAATTTGTATATACTGTTGAAGTCAGAATTATTAGCCTCCCTGTTTATTTTTTTCTCTTAATTTCTGTTTAATTAAGAGATTTTTTCAACACATTTCAATGCATAATAGTTTTAATAACTGATTTATATCTTTGCCATGATGACAGTAAATAATATTTGCCCAGAAATTTTCAAGACACTTCTATAACGCTAAAGGCTGATTTATACTTCTGTGTCAAACGTCGGCGTATGCTAAGGCGCTGACGCATAGCCCTTCGCCGTGGCCGTCGGCGTCGCTGATGTGCACCTCTCAAAAATTGTAACTACACATCGCAACGACGCATAGCGCAAGCTCTGTGATTGGTCGGCTTGGTAGCGCTGACGAATGGTGCGAGACTGATGGAGTGATTGTTTACAAGTGTAGAGTCCCATGAAGGAGCTCCGGAAGGAAAGTTTTGTTTTGTGTTTACCTCATAGTTAAAGTTGTTGCTCGTCCGCCGGTTCCTGCCTCAAAATGAGCGAGTTAGAGCCACTTGTACATCCAGGAAGTGTTCAGGAAAAGCAAAACAGCAGAGAAGAAACTGGACACAGAGGAACATTTACACCTCACTGCCCACTAGCGTTTCGGAAGTGTTAATGCAGACCAACAGAGACAGCGTGCAGAAGTATAAATGCACAGCTACACGCGTTGCATGCGTCGTGGGTCACGCCGGTCACTTGACGCAGAAGTATAAACCAGGCTTTAAAGTGACATTTAAAGGCTTAACTAGGTTAATTAGGTTAGCTAGGCAGGTTAGGGTAATTAGGCAAGTATAACGATGGTTTGTTCTGTAGACTATCGAAAAAAAATATAGCTTAAAGGGGCTAATAATTTTGTCCCTAAATTGGCTTTTAAAAAATAAAAACTGCTTTTATTCTAGCTGAAATAAAACAAATAAGACTTTCTCCAGAAGAAAAAATATTATCAGACATACTGTGAACATTTCCCTGCTCTGTTATTCATCATTTGGGAAAAATATTTAGAAAAGAAGAAAAAAATCATAGGGGGCTTATAATTCTGACTTCAACTGTATATATTCTCATTATTTTGTAACACATCAATATGTATGCGGTGGCACAGTTAGACCTCTTTCTTGACTTCACAGAAACAACACATGCGGCATGACATCACTTTGTTGTAGAGATGCTATTGGTTAAATGCCAGCAAAGTAGAACACAGGTGCAGCTTCAAGCGAAAAGCGCGAGTATGTCTGCCGTCTGGAGGTATTATAAAGTTGATGGCCACAACATTGCCATAGCAAACTGTGAGATATGTAAACTTGGGATTGCCTGCCTGGTGTTTAAGTTAAGCTGCCATTCGTTTTGATATTAGATCTTTTTATATTTACTGTTGCACTACAGTCCAAAAGTGAAGAGTTGATGTTATTTATTACCTGGGGTCTGTTCTTCGTACGTGGATTACTCAGTTAGCTGGATTTGGATGTTGACGATTTGACATGATCCAGGATCATTTCGTTCTTCAAAACTGATCCGAGAGTTGTTGTCATAGCAACAGTTCTGCTAGGTCAAACCTGATCGGGAGCAGGTTCAATTCATGTAAACAGGATTAGATCGGTTCAGTTCAAGCAAAGATAATAAAGTACGTTCCGAATTCTGATATTTCTTACATTAGTAGTTATATACACTTGGGAAAATGGTAAATATGTTTTAACTATATATATATATATATATATATATATATATATATATATATATAAAGTTATAGTTATTAATAAAATAAATAAAGTTATACATATTAATAAAACTTATGCAATCTGCACCCTCGAAATGAAAGTACAAAGACTGCCACCTGGTGGTGCACAGAGAAAACTTGTTGATAAGAACTTTAAATCTCCACAATAGAGTTTTTTTTTTAAAAGCAATAATACATTTCAGCAGTCATGAACATGTTTTGATAGTTAATATACCAGTGATTTGATGTATCACAAAAAGTTGCAGACGCCTTTACCAATATCAAAATGCCTTTGTAAACAACCAATTATTCTTTACACCGATAAAAAAATGGCTACTATAATAAAGAAAATCTTCTCTAAATGTAGAACTAAATACACTGATATACATTGAAATACATGAGGATACTCTTGACACATGAAAGTGTAAAGCCTGCAGCTCACAACAAATGTGGAAGGTTATTGCGTGTCATATTTAACAAGCCGTTTACTGCTAATTTGATGTAATTTTGCTCACATGGATAATTGAATATTAATCAGATGATGTCATTACGCTGCTGTGCCGTCAGCCAATCGTTGCATTGCTGATCATGATTTCGAGGATGATAGATCTGTCCTTCATAACACACGCAGCGATCTCAGATCAGTTCATCCAGACATTCTAATCTGATTCGCGAACTTCTTTGAAGAACCAAATTAGCGAGAGATCAGTTATCAAGATTAAAAGATCCAGGATCTGCCAAATAATCTTAGATCATTTAAGCAAAGTACGAAGAATGGACCCCTGATTGTTCAAGGTCTGTTTATTAACAGAGTTGTTGAATGTTAAAATAAGGTTAAATACAAACATAAGGAACATTCTGGATCTGTTTCTTCACTCTTCCTTATTCTTTTCAATATATTACGTATTAGGTTTTTGGTATCGGTAGATGCTCGAAATCAAATGACTCGGACTCGAAGGCGAAAACCTGATTGGGCAGCCTGATCTCACAAGAAAAAGTAAGTATTTTACGTTTTGCCAGTTTAGTGGCCAATTCGTACGAATTTGTACGAGTTCAGTACGATTTTAAAAAGGAGGCGTGGCACCTAACCCCACCCCTAAACCCAACCGTCGTTGGGGGATGAGCAAGTCGTACTAAATTATACGAATTAGATTGTACGAATTCATACGAATTAGCCGCTAAATTAAAGTTACAAATTGCCGTGAGATTGTGTTGGATTGGGACATCCCTAGTAAAAATAATACTGAACCACTGTGATGACAGACTTTGGCTGAGGGGTTTCAGATTTACAATGTGCTGGAAATGCAAATTCCATTAATACGTCCCATCATGCACATTTTCATCATCACATCAAACTAAATCACATCACTTTACTAATGTACATGCTGGAATTATTATTATTAATACATGTGTTTCTATCATAGTTTATGCACTTATTTTTTAAAAATGGATACACTTCTTGGCAGTTTCATTAATAATTTTTCATACGATATTCCAGAATGCACAAAAAAAGTTTTTTTCCCTCCAACATTCTTCAGAATATCTTGTTTTGTGTTTAAGAGAAGAAAGAAATTAATAAAAGCATATACAAGATACAAATTTAGTGTCAGAAAATTAGATTCTTTTCTATTTTTGGGTGAACTGTCCCTTTAAATGTAAGTTTTGCAGTGTCTGGCTGCAATGCAAAGTCATAAATGTAGCCTATTGTCTAAAATAAATGCTTTAAGACCCCACAGTCTCGTACTGCGGTGGGCATGGCGTGTGTTTACTGTGTTCAGACACAATGTGAGGGAGGGAGGCTCGGATGGAGAATGTAGGTCACATTCCTGAGCTGAAAGCTTTCCGAGCGACACAATCACAGCAGGATTTCCGGCATTTCACTGAAGGCTGTGCAGCGAACGCATTTCCCCTGTGTTTTCCCCCAAACAGAGATTCCCGTCCGCAGGATGAAAGCCGCCGCTGACCTCGCAGATCAGTGTGTTTGTGTGGTTTAGAGCTGAGATTGACCCGTCTGCAGCACCACATGCACATCGGCACTCATTATTTCAGAAATCTGACAAACTCCAGACTGAAGCAGCACGTAGTGCATTCCACACACACACACTCAAAATCAAACACAGACTGGCTGGTGAAATGTCCCTGACCTCTAAAGCACACACCCTTACATGTTTAGTTCATTATCTAAATGAGGTCATTGCATGTTTATATTTAACATGAAATTAAAATTATTGTTTGAAAGGGAAAATTCTGAATGCTAAAAACCAAAAGTGCATCATAATAATGAAGTAATTCTGTAGACCTTTTAAAATTAAATGAAACAGTCAAATTTAATTGTCAGTGAACAAGTCAAGAGGCCAGGCACGTGCACACATAGGGCTCAACCTGTGCAGTGCACATGCCCTTTTTAGTCTTGGATAGAAAATGCCCTTCCAAAATGATCAAAAGTGCCCCCGCAACGCGACACACCCTCGGTCCCGCCTATTAGTGTTATTTGAGCGAACTCTTCCAGTGAGCATGTGTTGTTCATGCATACTTCAGTTAATGTGTACATAAGCAGAATATACACAAAGCTGAATACTGAGCTATTTTGAACTGACTGCAATGTGTATGCTTCATAGCGCAGTATTTTCTGCATCCGGTGTGAAAGCCGCTTCAGGGGCTGTTCACATTCAGTCATTCATTTTCTTTCAGCTTGGTCCATTATTTATCAGGGGTCGCCACAGTGTAATTAACCGCCAACTATTCCAGCATATGTTTTACACAGTGGATGCCCTTACAGCTGCAACCCAGTACTGGGAAACACCCATACACATTCACACATGCTCTCATACACTACAGCCGATTTTGTTTGCCCAATTCACCTATCGCGCATATGTTTGAACTTTGGGGGAACCTGGAGCAGAACATGCAAACTCCACACAGAAATGCCAACTGGCCCAGCTTGGATTTAAACTAGCGACCTCCTTACTAATATATATATATATATATATATATATATATTTTTTTTTTTTTTTTAATTTTTTTTTTTTGCTTTTGGGTGTAAGTAGACAACAGTTATTGTAAGGATGGCAGTAATGTAAAAGTTCAAGACGTATGTTATTGCAGGTGGATGTAGATGACTGGATGATGCTGGAATAGACTGGAGGAGAAAAGGAGAACCAGGAACATGGATGGACGAACTCAAAGATGGCGCTAACAACCAGAGAAGGGACCAAGGGAAACTACACTAGGAAGGTGAAACACAGACACTTGAGATCACAGGATATGAGACGGGTAAGTTAACTTTAGAATTATAATCCACACTGACTGTGAGGTGGAGTCAGGTGATGGGATTTATGGGGCTGAAGTGATGATGTGCAGGTGCAGGACTAATCAGTATGCAGGTGACTGTGATCGGAGTGATTGTGGTGACTGTGAACCGCGAGAACCTGGCGTGGCTGTTACATTGGGGGGCATGAGTATCCACCAAAATTATATTGTTATGTCAGGTTTATCTAATTTTTTCTACAGATTTATACCCAAAATACTACAAAGTCTAATTCCGAAGTTATTTAGATTTTTTTTAAATACTGAAATTTACAGAATATACAGAGCTATCATCATTTCAAAGACAAAAGAACCAAATTAAAAGTTATTAGAAGTTAGTTATTATAGAACTATTGTTTAAAAATGTATCCAATAAAACTCTTCATTAAACAACAGATTTAAAAAATGAAAACACATTTCACAGAAAGGCAACCAATTTTGGTGTATGAAAATTGGTGCATCCGTATTTTATTTACAGCTCTTTCACAATACTCTTAATAGTATCATAAATCTTCTAATATATATATATATATATATATATATATATATATATATATATATATATACACACACACACACACACACACACACACACACACACACTCTCTCTCACCGGCCACTTTATTTGGTCCAACTGCTTGTTAACGCAAGTTTCTAATCTGCCAATCACATGGCAGCAACTCAATGCATTAAGGCATGTAGACATGGTCAAGGCGATCTGCTGCAGTTCAAAGCGAGCATCAGAATGAGGAAGAAAGGGGATTTAAGTGACTTCGAACATGGTATGATTGTTGGTGCCAGAAAGGCTGTCTGAGTATTTCAGAAACTGCTGATCTACTGGGATTTTCACGCACAACCATCTCTAGGGTTTACAGAGAATGCTCCAAAAAAGAGAAAATATCCAGTGAGCGGCAGTTCTGTGGGCCCTTTAGTACCAACTGAGCATGGTGTCAACGCCACAGCCTACCTGAGTATTGTTGCTGACCATGTCCTCCACAGTGTGTCCACCTTCTGATGGCTACTTCTGGCAGGATAATGGTTTCTTGAACATGACAATGAGTTCACTGTACTCAAATAGCCTCCACAGTCACCAGAGCTCAATCCAATTGAACACCTTTGGGATCATGGATGGGCAGCCGACAAATCGGCAGCAACTGTGTAATTCTATTATGTCATTATGGAGCAAAATATCTGAGGAATATTTCCAGTACCTTGTTGAATCTATGCCACGGAGTATTCTGAAGTTTTAATGGAAAAAGGGGGTCCAACCTAGTACTAGTAAGGTGTACCTAATATAGTGGCCGGTGCGTTTATATATATATATATATATATATATATTTTTTTTTGTATATCTATAAAAGAAATGAAACGGTAAATGAAAAAGTTCTCTTCATTTAACAACACAAACAATACATTTTAAAAGGAATAAACATTTCACAGAAGGGCGAATACGTTTGTCTTCAACTGTAGTTATCATGCTCGGTGTAAACAGACATTTTCTCCTCCAATAGATTACTAAAGTGATTTATTAAGGACCTGAAGCAGTTGAGGAATTTAATGGTGAAACTCCTGGAGATCCTGGTGGCTGTGGGGAAGCAGTGACGTCAGCATGAGTGTGTGTGTGTGTGTGTGTGTTCAGTCGCAGCTGCTGTGAGTCTGTAATGTGTGTTTGGTGCAGACATGTCCAGCCCTGCAGCCTTGTAATAATCCAGCACCATCCTGTCAGAGCTCATCTCCGTCCTCTCCTCCCTCTGGAGCCCCGCCATACGACACATTCCTCCCCGCCTGCCCACCCGGTCCCGGTCTGAGGATTGAGAAAGAGAGAAAAAAGCGGGAGTCAAAACAGAGGTGTGATTCACAGGCCTGATATAGGCTATCATCATCTGCTGGAGCTGAGCAGCTGCTTCCTGGAATTACAGCTGCAGGGTGTGTGTGTGTGTGTGTGTGTGTGTGTGTGCGTGTGTGAGACTGAGCAACCATTCCTTGTGACTCACTCGAAAAACAGGCAGATGCAAATTTATTGCTGAAAGAGAGAGAGAGAGAGAGAGAGTATGAATGACTGAATCTTTAGCTGTAGGAAACAGTATTTGACTTCTGTAAGACATGATGTAGACAATGACACGTCAACAGTTTACCATTTAAAATATAATGGTTTAACCCCAAAATATGTTCATATACAGAAATAAAATAAAATGTAATAGTATTATTTTCCCCCTAAAACAGTCTGCAGAAACACTTTGATTGACATTCTCCATTTGTACGTGTCATCAAAGAGGAAAAGCCCCACCCACTAGTGATCATCTCTCCCTCATTAGCATAGGATGTTAGTTTTGTTTTTGAATCTGCCACTATGCTGACACACAGGCATTTGTAGCTCCGCCCTCTTTTGAAAAGAGCACAATCTCATTTGAATTTAATGCGACAGTCACCAAAATGCCATAATTAGTATCAAAGCCTAAAAGGGTCTGTTTTAAAGAGTTATACACTCACCGGCCACTTTAATAGGTACACCTTACTAGTTCCGAGTTGGATCCCTTTTTGCCTTTAAAACTTAATCCTTTGTGGCGTAGATTCAGCAGGGTACTGGAAATATTCCTCAGAGGTTTTGCTCCATATTGACATGATAGCATCACGCAGTTGCTGCAGGTTTGTCGGCTGCACATCCATGATGTGAATCTTCCGTTCCACCACATCCCAAAGGTGCTCTATTGGATTGATATATGGTGACTGTGGAGGCCATTTGAGTACAGTGAACTCATTGTCATGTTTAAGAAACCAGCCTGAGATGATTCACGCTTTATGACATGGTGTGTTATCCTGCTGGAAGCAGCCAACAGAAGAACTGTGGTCATAAAGGGATGGACATGGTCAGCAACAATACTCAGGTAGGCTGTGGCGTTGACACGATGCTCATTTGGTACTAATGGACCCAAAGTGTGCCAAGAAAATATCCCCCACGTCATTACACCACCACCAACAGCCTGAACCGCTGATACAAGGCAGGATGGATCCATGCTTTCATGTTGTTGATGCCAAATTCTGACTCGACCATTTGAATGTGTCAGCAGAAATGGAGACTCATTAGACCTGCAGACCTCGGTTGTATCAAGTGCTTATTCGACTTACTGTCGCCTTTCTATCAGCTGGAACCAGTCTGGCCATTCTCCTCTGATCTCTGGCATCAACAAGGCATTTGCTCCCACAGAACTGCCGCTCACTGGATATTTTCTCTTTTTCTGACCATTTTTTGTAAACCGTAGAGATGGTTGTGCATGAAAATCCCAGTAGATTAGCAGTTTTGTGAAAGACTCAGACCAGCCCATCTGGAACCAACAACCATGCCATGATCAAAGTCACTTAGGGTGCTTTCACATCTGTAGTTCGCTTTATTTGGTCCGGACCAAGGGTAGTAAATGATACATTGTTGCATTTTCTGCCGTCTTTGGGTCGTTTTCACACCACACTGCTGGCTTTGGTCTGAACCAGTTGAAACGAACCAAAATGCAGTCATCTGACAAAATCCACATCTCTCATTGGCCAGATGTTGTTGAACATATTTCCTAAACTGCTTATTGATTGGTCAGAATTCACGTGCGGGAAAATGCCAATGAACTCCCGCAGGTAAACAAAACCGGCAGACACAAAATGTTGCTTTTTACTATCAAGGGACGACTGCACTGGCTGATTGTATCACTGCTTTAGACAAACTATACATTTCAAGAGTTCACACTTAGCTGATGATTAATTATAAAAGCTTGTTTGGCATGCTGTCCCGGGAGAGAGCCCTGAGCTCATGAGATCCTCGAGCCCAGGGCTCCCTCCCGTTGCAAGGCGGGAGGGGAGTTTGAGCTCAGGTAGATCTCGAGAACTCCCCTGCTGTAGCAAGTGAATGCTCTTGAAATTAATTACTAACTAGAAGCGTGTCTATGTTGACAATTTGGATTGTTTAATTGACTTAATTGCATGTTTTTAGGCGGTGGGAGGAAACTGGGGAACCCGGGGGAAACCCACGTGAGCACGGGGAGAAAGTGCAAACTCCACGCAGAAATGTCTGCTAGTTTTGGTAAAGCCAGGAACCAGAGACATTCTTGCTGTGAGGCGACAGTGCTACGCACTGGGCCACCGTGTCACCCGTCTAAGAAGGAGGAGTAGGGGAGGAAGGGGGGACTCTTCAAAACGAAGATAGCAATGGAATAAACCCCAGGGTATTTATAGTAGTTTAGGAGTCATCTGATTGGATCGTAGTGAATTAGATAATGCGGGTCAGCTGCTAGCAATCATAAGCACGTGATCCTCTCGAAATTTGTTTATACATAAACTTCACTTCAAGAATGAAGAGCGGCCGCGGCTGGAAAACAGTGTTTAATGCATCGCTCGTCACTTCAGGAGGAGGCGTGTATTAATTTAGCTAAACTGCGACATGCTCATCTTGCGGAAATATTACCAACGATCCATCAGGTACTGTTTTTCCCCTCTCTCTCCCTCTGTTGGTAAAGCGCTGTCAACAAATATTTTCCCTTTATATCCCAGAATGCACAGCACATCGGCCTACGGCAGCTGGATTAGTCCAAAAGGCGCAGTACTTTTTGCGTTTGGACCTGTTTTAGTACGGATCATATTCTCACCACAAATGAACCGCTTCAGGTTCGTTTCAAAGCATACCATGACCACCTCTTCAAGCAGGTCTCTGTACGCTTATTTGGTCCGCTTTTGGTTCACACTCGAGTACGATTGCTGCATTCTCACCTGCCCAAACGAACCGCACCAAAAGGGAAAACGAACTCTAGTGCGATTCAATCGAACTAAATAAGGCCGGTGTGAAAGCACCTTAAAATCACCTTTCTTCCCCATTCTGATGCTCGCTTTGAACTGCAGCAGATCGTCTTGACCATGTCTACATGCCTAAAAGCATTGAGTTGCTGCCATGTGACCGGCTGATTAGAAATTTGAGTTAACAAGCAGCTGGACAGGTGTACCTAATAGAGTGGCCGGTGAGTGTAAATCATCACTTGTGGTGTATTTTGAGCTGAAACTTCCCACACACGCCCTAGGGACATCAGAGACTTATTTTATTTCTTGTAAAAAGGGGCAGATTACAGTAGGTCACTTTTAAATGAGAGATCTGATTCCAGGCTACACCGAAATAGAAACCATTTCTGAAATAGAAACTTGGTGCATTGCTGTTGTGGATGCTTAGCACTCCTTTTAACATGGAAAAATGGACACAGTGGCTCAGTGGTCGCCGTCCAGCAAAAAGGTTGCTGGTTTGAGTCCCGGCTGAGCTAGTTGGCTTTTGTATAGAGTTTGCATGTTCTCCTCTGTGTTTGGTGTGAGCTTCCTCCAGGTGCTGCGGTTTCCACCACAGTCCAAACACATGCGCTATAGGGGAATTGAAGAAACTAAATTGGTTGTAGTGTGTTGTGTTGGGACAGCGTTAAGGAATTGTGTGGAACCTAGCGTTTTTTTGAAGCGTAGTTAGCACATTACCTTTCTACACCCAGCTCTGGTGTCAGTGTAAAGTCCTGTTTTTACACCAGTTACAGCATCTTCAGTAACTAAAGAGGTAAAGCAGAATTAGCCGTCTTGTTTCTGGGTAATCATATTAATAGACAATGAAGCTGACGTGGGCTTGAAGAGAAGCGGGTGGATTAGTCAATATGTGTGTGTGTGTGTGTGTGTCCTTAACCTACTTAAAATAGTGTGTCAACTAATGCGTCTCAGTGGTGTTTCCTGTCTGAACAGTGACACTGGAGAGCAGAAGACCATTTCTCCCCCCTCTATTCATTTAGGAAAGCATGTCAATGTGAACTTCTGTCACAGCGCGGGCCCAGAATAGCCGCTGTTCCCCTGGTAGCCGTTTTTCCTTCTCTATCTCTCTGTTCTTCAGTGCAGGGCTGTGTTTGTGGCAGGACGGTGTATGTGTGTGTGCTTTTTTCAATGCTTAAGTAGGTAAGTGTGTTGAGGACACTGTAAAAAAATGCCCACACAATTCATGTTTTCCCAACACAAATCTTTTAAAGGGCACTTATTTTACTCCCTTCAAAAGATGTAAGATAAGTCTTTAGTGTCTCCAGAATGTATCTGTAAAGGCTCCTCTCAAAATACCCGTCAGATGATTTGTTATGCCCTTATGAATAGGTGAAGTTTAATGTGTGAGTACATTGTAGCGGTTAGTGTTGCCTGTGCCTTTAAATGCAAGTGCACTGGTTCTCCCCGCCCACCATTCCCGCATGCACGTCAGATAAACGGCAGTCGGTGACAGACACGAAGGAAGCACCATAGGAAGTATTAGAAATACCACAGATCTTCCAACCTCATTCATTCATTTATTTTATTTTCAGCTCAGTCCTTTTATTAATCTAGGGTCGCCACAGCGGAATGAGCCACCAACTTATCTAGCATATGTTTTAAGTAACGGATGCCCTTTCATTCCACAACCCAGTACTGGAAAACACCCATTCATACTCATTCACACACATTCACTACGCCCAATTTAGCTTACCCAATTCCCCTTTAGTGCATGTATTTTGACTATTGGGCAAATCGGAGCACACTGAGGAAACCTACATCAACACGGGGAGAACATGCAAACTCTTACAATTGGGAGAAATGCCAACTGACCCAGCTGGGGCACGACCTTCTTGCTGTGAGGCGATCGTGCTACCCACTGCGCTACTGTGACGCCATACATATGTATAAACAAGCAATTTAAATGAGCAATATCACACTCGTAGCAGTGCGATATGGCTGTATATCGGCACTGGTAGGAGACGTGCACTGGCACAAAGCCCCAGGCCTTTTATACAACAGTTTGACGGCATAATCGTGTATATAAAAAAGAAAATCAAACTGTGAGAGTCTCAAAGTGCTTTTGTATGTATGTAATATTCATTCACGTCTGCATCTGAAGTAGCTGAAGCAGTTACTAATTCACTAACGCCATTTTAGAGCTAGTGTTTGAATGATTCTCTAGCGTTATGTCTAAAGTGATGACAAAACAGATGATTTTGCTCACATTTTAAGGTTATAAGGCTAAACAACAGAAAATGCCATCAGTCTACAGACATTTCCCAGTTTTTCTCGATTGGGATATCATAATAGTACTACGGTATAAATACAGCAATACAACACACAAAAGAGAGAGATCGACGTCATCGGTTGAAGTCATTTACCTGTTATCTTCTAAGTTTTTTTTTTTCTTCTCTAAGGGCTTATTATGCGTCTCTGTCGCCATCTTGTGGAGGAACAACGGTAATCGTTTTTGCTCAAGACAGGCTAATGGCCGCCGAAGCTGTCTCTCAGAAATTATAAGTATTTAAAAATATGCACTGTCCTTATAAATAAACTGCATAGTTACAATCTAAACAACTACAATCTCAACTAAAAAAGCCTCAGAAGTACATTATGTTGCCCAAAAGCAGCAACATTTGTTAAACTGTAGAGTGTCCTCTGCTTGTTGCTGTATGTGGGTGGAGTAATACACAAGGGTGAAAGGTGAAGAAACGGGTCAAGTGCTGTTACTAGCCGAAAAATCGCTTGGCTATCAGCCAATCAGATTCAAAAACCAGACAGAAATGTAATATATATAATATAATATAATATAATATAATATAATATAATATAATATAATATAATATAATATAATATAATATAATTAATGTAATGTAATATAATATAATATAATATTATATATATATATATATATATATATATATATATATATATATATATATATATATATTTAAATATACAAATATGTAATGTAAATATATATATATATATATATATATATATATATATATATATATATATATATATATATATATATATATATATATAACCCTCCTGGGTATTTTTATTAATTAATTAATTTATTTATACTTCCTGATTTAACAGAGCAGCAAATATTTTCATTATTTTCTGTTAGATTTTTTTAAATTTTCAATATTTCAAGCCCCTTAACAAATTGCTTTTGATTGACTACAGATCAAATCACTGTTATCCAGTAACTTGCCAAATTATTCTAGTTAAGCCTTTAAACATCGCTTTAATTTGAATAATAATGTCTGGAATAATATCTATTCATATATTACGTACCGTCATGATGGCAAAGATAAAAATAATTAGAAATGAGTGTTTACTAGCGCACGTTTTTCGTGCGTTTTTCATATTTGATGTATCCTTTCAAATAATATCTTTTTCAAACATATTGTCTTCATTATAGTTTTCCATAAAGGAACACAAACTGATTGCCATATGGCATGTGAATGCATGACTGTATTTATGAATCATATAACATGCATATGCAGTGCTGTTTAAAAGCCAGTCCAGATCTTATTCAACGGTGAACGGTAATCATTTCCATCACATTCGCCATCTGAATCATAGCTGGAATGAAACCCAAGATCGCAGGATGTTCATTGCATCACAGATTTTACCTCAGTAAACGTTTGACTCACTCTTGATCAGGAATAACAGCTGTGATGAGTCAGAAATGCCTTCACTTGGACATTACAGACACAATAATGCCGGCAGTTAGCAGTTAGGATGGGAAAGCTAGGTTGCTGCCGGAAGTGGTGTTAGTGAGGCCAGCAGGGGGAGCCCAACCTGCGGTCTGTGTGGGTCCTAATGCCCCAGTATATTGAAGGGGAACTCTATACTGCTCAGTGAGGAACATCTTTCGTATGTCCTTCGAAAAAAGAATAAGGGTTTAACCCCGGCATATATATATATAAAGAATTATTATTATTACAATCAATAGTTTTAGACTCTTATTTTTTATTATTGCTTCATTAATAAAGTCTACAGGTTTTTTTAGATGTTAGTATCAGTCTGTTAGTCTTAAGGATATTTATAAGCTAGTGTTGCTCCTAAACAGTGACCAAATTAGCACTTAGAAGAAATAAACCTGATGTAAATCTCTAAAGCTTGCAGTTTGTCATAAATATAAATAGATCAACATTTGTTTTATGTCACTTCATACTTCACACAAGCCGGAAAAGGAAAAAAAAGGAACCGCCATTTTTAAACACACAGCTGAGACATTACACGGTAATAATATACACAGTTTAAACCAGAAGTTTACAAACACTGTATAACAGGGCACAAAACCATTTAAAAAATGTTCATGTGACTAAACGTTTTCTCTTTTAGGTAAGTTAGGATGATCACATTTGTTTCTGTTCTGCTTAAAAGCAGAATAATGAGAGAGATATTTTTTGAGGAATTGTTCTAACTTTTTTTGAAAGTCAAGTTTACATACAATAAGATTATTCTGACTCTGAAAAAAACTGATGATGTCGAGGTTTTGGAAGTTTCTGATTGGCTAATTGACAACATTTGAGTTAATGTGAGGCACAACTGTAGAATAGTATTACAGGAAAACCTCAAACACACTGCTGCCTTGTGTGACAACATGAGAAAATCAACAAGCCACAATCAACAACAAAGCCAGTTTACAATCTGCTAAATTACCCTGGGGACTCACCTCTGGAGACATGTCCTGTGCTCTGATGGAGCTAAGATTGAACTGTTTGGCCATAATGACCAGTGTTACATTTGGAGGACAAAGGGGAAAGCTTACAAGCCTAGGAACACCATCCCAACTGTGAAGTATGGGGGGGGGGGCAGCATTATGTTGTGGGGCTGTTTTGCTGCAGGAGGGACTGGTCCACTTCACAGCATAGATGGCATCATGAAGAAAGAACATTATGGAGAAATACTGAAGCAACATCTCAAGACTTCAGCCAGGATATTAAAACTTGGCTACAAATGAGTCTTCTAAACAGACCATGACCCTAAGCATACTGCCACATGAGTTCAAATGTGCTGTAAGAACAACAGAGTGAAGGTTTTGGAGTGGCCATCACAAAGCCCTGATCTCAATCCTATAGAAAATGTGTGGGCAGAGTTGAAAAAGCTTGTGCGAGCAAGACAGCCAACAAATCTGGCTCAGTTACACCAATTCTGTCAAGAGGAACGGGCCAAATTTCCTGCAAACTATTGTGAGAAGCTTGTGGAAGGATACAGAGTTGTACAGTTTAAAAACAAAGCTAAACAAATACCAAGAAAATGGATGTAAATTTTCGGCTGTCTAGAAATTAATGAAATATTCTTAAAAAAAAAAAAAATTCTCACATCATTCTGGCATTTAGCAAATGTAAATGATTTGGGTAATCCTAACGGACCTAAAATAATAAACGTTTAGTATGATTTACCGTCAGACATTTAAAAAAAATGGTTTTGTTCCTTTTTTTAGAGTGTATGTCAACTTCTGCTTTCAACTGTACATATAATAACAAGCCATTGTCGACTTGACCTCAAACAAAGCTTGTCGTCGTCTTGATGAACAGCCACAAAGCCAAGAAGAACAAAATCTGCCGCGTCCTGTTTTTGTTTACGAGGTCGTCTTAAAGCACGAGCGGTTTCACTTTCTCCAGAGAAATCGCGTGCGCTAGCCGCGCATCTATATTTTAAATAACCAACTTCTTGAGCTGATGATAATAATGTGCGCATAATTATTGAAGTGCTTCTGACATCCAGTACTTTTAGAAATGGACAAACGAGAAAGTGATATGCAAAGAAACAAAGAAGAAGCCAAAACAGCAAATGATCAAATGATTCTTTCAGCAACCTTAAAGATGAACAAACTATTGTGTTTAACTATTATCATAACCTTTCGGACTGTTAGGAACTCAAAATGAAGGAATTACTCTCTGACAGAGGTTACATGTGCTGGTGAAGATTATAGACACATGATGAGAGGTTTGCACTGACTGTTTGCTCTGTGTGTGTTGTTTTTGAAGCCAAATAAGGACTAAATGTCTGCTGTGTGTAGTTCTTCTGTAATTGGTAACATATCAGAGACTGTAAGGGGCTGTATGTGTTCATATATGTTGCATTTATTTATTTATTTTATATAATTGCAGATGTAACAGTAGGCTACATAGTATTTATGTGTATAAAGCGTTTGTTTTGTGAAAAGTGCTTCTCATATGATATGTGAACGACCCGTACAGCTTTACGTGAATGATGTCGACTGAAACTTTATGTCATACACCAGGCTCGCTAAAAGGGTAACATTAGTAGTGAAAACGCAAGCCTGATAAAGGTGACCTGTACCGACTCATGCCATACCGTACTGTATCACTCGGTGGAAACGGGCCAAATGTTTCCCAGGAAGTGATGATGTCATTCTCTTGGGATTCTCTCATGGGATGGAAACAGTGTTAAATTTGCAAAAGTTTAATGTAAAACATTTACTTTACATAAAACTACATCTATAAAAAGCTCTTTAATAGGGATGTAACGGTATCAAAATTTCACAGTACGATAATACCTCAGTATGAATGGCACGGTACGGTATTTATTGAATAATTTACAGGAAAGACAAAACTAATGAAAAGACTCGAAAAAAGTGCCAAAAGTGTTTATTTACCTTAACACTGAACATATCAATGACATACAAATTAGCCAACTATCTGTAAGCTTCGAAACAGGAACTTCAATTTTTCAATTTTAATAACAAAAAACTATTTAACAATATAAAAAAATAAAGTTAAATAAATAAATTGTTGAAAACTCATCACATTCAACATTTAATCACTCACTCACTTAGATAGAGATGGGTTTTTAAGGAAAATTATCATATAACTATAATCTGGTAAAAGCTGGATCTCTGGGCATGGTCCCCGCAGCAGAAAAAACCCTCTCTCATTTGGGACTGAGGTTTCTGGGACAGAGAGATATGATTTAGCCAAGGTTGACAGCAGTGGGTAACGCTGTGCATTGTCTTTCCACCACTTGAGAGGACAAGCCATGAGTGAGATAGAGGTCTCTTTCCAGTACAAGCCAATGTCTGCATCAATCTGAACAGTGTGCTGTGTTCTGCGGTCGCCATGACTGTTATTAGTCGTATTCCCCGACTTATATTTCACCACAGTCTGGCAGTGCCTGCATACTGTTGTTTTCTTTGTCTGTCACCTTTTCTCCTTTTTCGTATCTTTTTAGAAAGAAACCGAAATACTTCCACACATCTGATTTAAAACCTGCTTTAGGTTCGATCATTTCCAGATCTTTTTCTTCCCCGCTACTAGCAGCACACTCCATTTCCGCATTACTGGATCTGTAGTGACAACAGACCGCAAAGGATGATGGCCACGCCTAGGCTGATGGGAATTGTAGTTCCCGCTACCTCCCGTTCGCTTCATTCGCCTAAGCAAACTTTTCTCAGAAATATAGTTTTATTAAGTCATGCGCCTACGGTAATATTGAAAAAAATTACTATTGTGGTATGACGGTATTTACAATATTGTTACATCCCTACTTTCTAAAAATATATCAAACCCATGCTACTACATGATTAATCTGCTGTGTTGATTATAAAGTTACTATGATAACAACTAAAGTACTGTAAACAAATGACCCAATACTGTTCAACAATAGAGTATATTAGACTGCAGTTTATTGTAGTAAATGCTACAGTTTATCACTTCACTATAGTTAATAATACTATACACCTGACAAATATCTTGTGGTGGATTCCAGATGTAAGAGCAACAAATAATAACTTGACTTCTAGTTGATCATTTGGAAAAGTTGCAGAAGGTAGATCCCAATCATCACAAATACTGCAGAAGACCTACTGGAACCCACATGAAGCCAAGATTCTCACAGAAATCAGTCAAGTTTGTTGAAGGAGAAATCATGGTTTGGGGTTACATTCAGTATGGGGGCTGTGCGAGAGATCTGCAGAGTGGATGATCAACATCAACAGCCTGAGGTATCAAGACATTTGTGCTGCCCATTACATTACAAACCACAGGAGAGGGACAATTCTCCAGCAGGATAGCGCTCCTGCTCATACTTCAGCCTCCACATCAAAGCTCCTGAAAGTGAAGAAGGTCAAGCTGCTCCAGGATTGGCCAGCCCAGTCACCAGACATGAACATTATTGAGCAATGTTTTCTTTGGTAAGATGGAGGCATTAAAGATGAATCTAAAGAGTCTTGATGAACTCTGGGAGTCCTGCAGGAACGCTTTCTTTGCCATTCCAGATGACTTTATTAATCAGTGATTTGAGTCAGAGATGTATGGATGCAGTCCTCCAAGCTCATGATGGAGTCAGACACAATATTCATTCTGTCTCCACTGCAGCAGAACTTTATATTCTATACTGGACATTATTTCTGTTCAGTGATGACACTTTAGTCTAAGCAGAGTCAGAACTTACTGTCCTAATGAAATCATTCAACATCAAGGCATGATCATATTTTATTGTGCTCAAATAAGCAAAATCTACAGGCCTTTGCCTTTCATATGAGCCACTTCTGATACCAAATGATCAACTAGAAGTCAAGTGATTACTTGTTGTACCTAAAACTTGGATAGGCGACCAGACTTCTGTCAGGTAGAGTATTATAGTTCAAGAACACTATTGCGTTTACTCTAGTATTGTCAGGATGATTTACATTTCTTGTTTGTCGTGTGTTTTCTGTTCAGTCTTTGTGTTCCCATAGTCATTAGATACCTTTGTTGTTTATTTGTTTCCACCCACTTGTTATCTTGTTTAGTTAATTGTTTTTTGCTTCACGTTTCACTTTCATTTCACTCTTGTGCTAAACGGCCATGAAGCCCCCTCGTTTCAGCAGGATGTTTTTACACCTCTACTTTGGAAAAAGTCAGAAAAGTGAACGTGTCCAGCTCTATTTAGGGGGAGTGTCGGAGGAAGAAAAGAGGCATGGTGTGGGAGTGTCTATTTGGGTGCGCTGAGTTTCAGAGTCAAAACACACACACACACACACACACAATGGTGGACTTTAACTGCAGTTTGGGTCTTTCATTCAGGGAATTCATTCATGCCCCTCGCGACAAACAAGATATTTGATTCGAGGAGCTGCTCTAAGCGTGTATTTTTCATGCAATGTTTGATACCGCACGGCGAATGAGAGAAAAAAAAACTCTGCATTTCCCGGAAACTTAGATGCACACGGCAGGTAGTGTCAGAAAGCCGCGTGTGTTATTCCGGTCACTAAATGCGGTGAAAATCCTACACGAGGTTAAAGTTTGGTTGTGGTGCTAACATGTTTACATTCAGTGCAATAGTTAACTTAGTTCGATATGAACAAACTGAATAAACAAAGAGCACTGGTCGCTCACTTACCAAATCTGTAGAGACAGGACAATCACCAGCAACTAGAGCCGCGTCTTTATTAAGAGAAGACTACAAGCGAATCCGGATCTCAGCGTTTGCAGATGAGAACAGCTCTCAGGTAAACAATAATCCTCCTTAGACACGTAAGTTATTGTTGTCGAGCGTCGCGTACACCGTTAATCCACACGTGACTCCAGCTGAGCTCTCACAGAGAGAAAATGAAAACGAAACTTAACGGCAGCAAACTATAAAAGCAACACTTCACGCTTGTTTTGCCAACACAACGTGGCGTCTCTGTCGTCTAAACACTGTGACTAATGAATATTAATGAAGTTGCACAATAGATTGGTTTGAACCAAGCCTTACTCATGCATTAATGCATCACACTGTAAGACGTAATAAGACTCACTCTGGCACAGACGTCCAGTCTGCACGCTGGAATACACGCTATTATCTCATGACCGTGACGCAGCTTCAAAAATTCGTTTCAAACCGGAAGTACGAAGTTGCTTGAAATAACGCAAAAACAACCAATTTACACTTTTTAGTGAAATATAGGTGTCCTAATAGTGTTTTTAGCAGTGTGGGACACATATACGACTGTCAACAGCTCAACACATGTGTTTTGGTGTTTCGTGACCCTTTAACCTCCCATTGTCTGTTGTTTTTGTGACATATATGATGTCCATGTGTCACCCACATCCCGTGCTTTGTTTTTGTTCTCTCCTTTATTTAATAAAACTTCTCAAGCCTGTGTCTGGATTCTCTTCTTATTATTTTCCTTTTGCACAACACATTTGACGTGACAAGTATTTTGTCACTTGGGTAAATCTGCATCTCTGGAAGTGATCGTAGCCAGTAGACGACTCTCAGAGAGCGGGTCGGCGCCGCTGTGTGAACTGAAGCCTCTCCTGTAGTCAATAATTGAGTCTCTGGATTAAAGTTGCAACAGTGGAGATGGAGGCTCAGCGGGACCATCAGCGGACTGATGGACAGTGAATAAAGCCTGACTCATTTCCTGGCTGGAGAAACACAAGATCTAATGCTCCACGAGGAAGTTTCTTGTGTTTGTGAGTCAGTTTGGGGTGACGCCGAGTTTCTCTGGCTTTCAGGAATCATCCACTTCTGCCAAGAGCTTTCAGACAAAGCAGAGTCCAGCTCTTCAACTCATTCAACTCCACACACACACACACACACACACTTGGAAGACATTTGAGAGGCCTGGTTTGAAGACTCAGTCAATGTTCTCCAAATGATTATGTTCATGTTGTTATCCATTTCTGACTGAATTTTCCATGTTTCTTTACTGTAAATGTAGTTGTTATGTAAAAGGCCTTCTGTTTTGGATGTATCCCAGCTAGTAAAACTCATGTGGCTCAAATCTGGCCCACATGAGACACTTACATCCGGCCCACATACTGCATGAAATGATGGCACTCGGGCGGTCCGTTCCTGTTTGTCAGATCTTTGCCACAAATATGCCAAAGAATACCACATATTAAACAGAATTTAACCAAGTGAACCAGAACTGACCCTATTCTGGGCCACAGTTTGCTTTTATTCTGGCCCAGATCTGTCCCACACCAAACTCTTACATCTGGACCACATACTGAATGGAATGATGGCTCTAGAGCGGCCCACTCCTGTTTGCCAGATCTGGGCCACAAATTAGCTATATTACTACCCTGCCATGTCAAAGAGCTATGGTTTGAGCCCTATATTATCAAATGATTCCTGTATTTTATCTTTGCCAAATGTGACCTATCGTAGGATAACAGTACCATACTCGCCACATCCAACCTCATCTGCATTTTTTAGCTTACACTGTCTTTAGCCAGAGATACTCAACCATATTTGCCATATCTCATCTGGGCCACTTTAGACTAACAGCCACATTAGTCAAAGCTTACTATGCAGAATATTTGCCTAAAGTGACCCACAATTGTTTTAAGGTAACTGGGCCACATTTGTCAGATCTTCTCTGGGCCACTTTAGGCTCACAGCCACATTAGTCAAAGCTTACTATCAGATTATTTGCCTAAAGTGGCCCACATATGTTTTAAGATAACTGGGCCACATTTGTCAGATCTTCTCTGGGCCACTTTAGGCTCACAGCCACATGAGTCAGAGCTTACTTTGCCAAATATTCACAAAACAGGTCCACATATGTTTTAAGGTAACTGGGCCACATTTGTCAAATCTTCTCTGGGTCACCTTAGGCTTACAGCCACATTAGTCAGAGCTTACTTTGCCAAATATTCACAAAACGGGTCCACATATGTTTTAAGGTAACTGGGCCACATTTGTCAGATCTTCTCTGGGCCACTTTAGGCTCACAGCCACATTAGTCAAAGCTTACTTTGCCGAATATTCACAAAACGGGTCCACATATGTTTTAAGGTAACTGGGCCACATTTGTCAGATCTTCTCTGGGTCACTTTAGGCTCACAGCCACATTAGTCAAAGCTTACTATGCAGAATATTTGCCTAAAGTGGTCCATATATGTTAAAGGTATCTGGGCCACATTTGTCAAATCTTCTCTGGGTCACTTTAGGCTCACAGCCACATTAGCCAGAGCTTACTTTGCCAAATATTCACAAAACGGGTCCACATATGTTTTAAGGTAACTGGGCCACATTTGTCAAATCTTCTCTGGGTCACTTTAGGCTCACAGCCACATTAGTCAAAGCTTACTATGCAGAATATTTGCCTAAAGTGGCCCACATATGTTTTAAGATAACTGGGCCACATTTGTCAGATCTTCTCTGGGCCACTTTAGGCTTACAGCCACATTAGTCAAAGCTTACTATGCAGAATATTTGCCTAAAGTGGTCCACATATGTTAAAGGTATCTGGGCCACATTTGTCAAATCTTCTCTGGGTCACTTTAGGCTCACAGCCACATTAGCCAGAGCTTACTTTGCCGAATATTCACAAAACGGGTCCACATATGTTTTAAGGTAACTGGGCCACATTTGTCAAATCTTCTCTGGGTCACTTTAGGCTCACAGCCACATTAGTCAAAGCTTACTATGCAGAATATTTGCCTAAAGTGGCCCACATATGTTTTAAGATAACTGGGCCACATTTGTCAGATCTTCTCTGGGCCACTTTAGGCTCATAGCCACATTAGTCAGAGCTTACTTTGCCGAATATTCACAAAACAGGTCCACATATGTTTTAAGGTAACTGGGCCACATTTGTCAAATCTTCTCTGGGTCACTTTGGGCTCACAGCCACATTAGTCAGAGCTTACTTTGCCGAATATTTGCCAAAAGTGGCCCACATATGTTTTAAGGTAACTGGGCCACATTTGCCATTTTTCTTCTGGGCCACATTAGACTCACAGTCGCATTAGCCAGAGATTACTGTGCCGAATATTTGCCAAAAGTGGCCCATATGTGTCTTAAGGCACATTTATACCAACACATGTGAGCCACTAAGGGTTTAGATCCAGATTACCCGTAAATGACTATGCCACATTTTTGCCAACTGTGGCCCATCATTTGGACCAAATTTATAATTTTCCACATGGGCCACATTAGTCTTATATTCAGATTACATTTTGCCATAAGTGCCGAATCTTTGCTTTAAATGGCCCATATATGTATCGGAATCTTTGGCCCACTTTTGCCATTGTACAGGTGGACCACTTCAGGCTCACATTTGATTTTTCTGGGCGAAGGAAGACCACCAGTGTCACATAACTGCCTAAAGTGGCCCACATTCAGATGCTATCTGGTATAGATTCTTTGTGGGGTTTCATCACAAAAGCACTGTTATTAATTATTCACTGATTAAAGCAGGGTGCCCAAACTTTAAGTATGAAGGACCAAAAATCAAATATTCTCGAGAGCCGTGGGCCGAAGGTAAATATACCAAACTATATTACATTAAAGTTGCCATGGGTAATTTCCTATTATATTAATGTTACAAAATAAAAAGAAACCATTACTTTAAACCGTATTAACTAATGCAGTAAAACTTTTTTAAATGATAACTTATTGCAGTAACACCAAACAATCACACTTATAACGCAGTGGAGTTCAGTGCAGAATCTGCCTTTGACTTGATTTGCTCAGCAAAGTCTGCATTGTCAGGTGACAGTATATAGATTTAAACTAAATCTGATTAATTTGCATCATTTAATTAAAACATTTCATTTGTTAAAGCTTTTATCAAACAGACAAAGCTTAAAACAAACAAAGGGTTACATTAAATTTAAATTGACAATCTCTTAACCATCCCTTTCTACTCAGATGGAATGGTGGGCCGAATCAAAGGTTACCATGGGCCAATCTCTGGATTGAAGGGATAGTTCAGCAATTGGTGGTTCATTCCACTGTGGCACCCCATGATAAATCAGGGACTAAGCTTAAGGATAGTGAGTGAGTCATTTTTGTTTTATTAAAGTTAGTATATGAGCATTCTTCTATTTGTGTTTTGCAGAAAGTCCTGGAGGTTTCTTATTTTCTGATGATTTTGTGAAACCTTTCGTGTTTTCATCCTCAGGTGAAGTGCAGACCTATTCCTTACCATCTGATGCTAAAACTAGCCTGATGAGAGATTCTGAGAAAGGTTGCCTATATCCATCAACTTTTTCCAGGTTAGTGAAATCATAACTTTAAAAGGTTGAATTAAATACAACATGAATTTAAAGTGTACACTTTAGAAGTTACTGTATGTAATCACCATTACAGAATTATATTATCACCATTGCACCACTATGCAATTTATGCGTACCTAAAATGTCATTTTTAATTCAATGTTTTACTTGCTTTTGAAATATTTTATTTACACATATATAATATACACATATTCCATTTACCTATAATCATGTACCCCCCCCCCCCCATCAATCAGGAGCTATCAATCCTTGAGGCAGGGCTATCAGTCCTTTAGGGCCGAGCTGTCAGTACTTTAGGGTGGGGCTATCAATCTTTTTGGGTGGAGCCTTTTAGTTATTAAGAGCTGGGCTATCAATACTTTAAGGCAGATCAATCAGTGCTTTAGGGCGGAGCTGTTATTTCTTTAGGGCCGAACTACCAGTCCTTTAGGGCCGAGCTGTCAGTGATTTAGGGCGGGGCTATCAATATTTTAGGGTGGAGCTTTCAGTCATTTAGGGCGGGGCTATCAATCATTTAGGGCAGGGCTATCATTCCTTTAAGACAGGGCTATCAGTCCTTCAGGGGGGCAGGGCTATCGGTCATTTTGGGCTGGGCTATCAATCATTTAGCATGTGGCTAAAAGTAATTTAGGGTGAGGCTATCAGTCCTTTAAGGCGGAGCTATCAGTCCTTTAGGGTGGGGCTTTTAATCATTTAAGGCAGGGCTATCTGTCCTTTAGGACAAGGCTATCAGTCAATAGGGCGGGGCTATCAATCATTTATGGCCTGGCTATAAGTCATTTAGGGCGGGGCTATCAGTCATTTAAGGTGGGGCTGTCAGTCCTTTAGGGGCGGGGCTATCAGCGGGTGTCTCATTTCTGCACTGAATTCATTCATTCATCAATCGTCCTTCATTTTGTTAGCAACACCCGTCTTTCAACAATTCATTCGACCCCCGTAGAACAAAACCATGCACCACCCAATATCTTTTTTTAATTTCAGGACCATTTCTAGTGGATGTAAGTCATGATAGTGGAACAAAAGGGCAATTTTCCATTAAATGGAAATTCCATTTCATGATGACTGTACTTTGAAATCATTTGAGTGTTTAACCTTTTGTGTACATCTCTTTCTTTAAAATACCAGAATGCTTTGTGGATCTTTTAGAATCACAACAGATGGAAAACAAAAAATCTAGAGCGGAATAGCCTGTATATGCCTTTAGACACATGCATATTGTAATGCTCTTCTCTCTGTTGCATCATGTGTTTTGTCCTCCTGAGTTTTACATGTGCCTTACAGCATTCATCATCTCCATCTCAGTGTGTCTGTGGTGTTGCTGCGTTACACTAAAAACAACCAGTTCACCCATAGCAGCAGGGTAAAGGGATATTTCACTCAATACCCTGGATTTATGGCAGACAATTTTGCTTTTTTTCAACTCAATTAATTTTGACACGTTATTTCTTAAAACAAGACAATATGTTTTGCTTGTCTAGAAAATGCTTCTTAATTTAAACATTTTTAGGTATTTGGACAAGAAACAAGACAAAAAAAATCTAAGTAAGAGAGCATTTTTTGCTCAAAATGGACTAGAATGAGTGTTAAAAAAAACAATAATTACGAGCAGGTATTCAAATTATGATGAACAACATCATGCAGCACAATATAAAGACACAAACATTAAACTGCAGGTTTCAGGCAATGCAGTTTAATCCAGAATGAACAATCTTTGCACATACGCCTGTGTAAAATATAGCAGTTTATTTACTTTCAGTTGCATTAACAATCATAGTCGTGTTTTCAACAAGAGCAAAGGGAAAGACGCAAACTCAACCCATGGCGTGGATAAAGGCAACTGAAAACATACACATACATTATAACCACCAGAATGACGATGAATGAAGTAAATAAATGTCTGTGTCCTCCTGAAATGTGTAACTAAGAAAGTTTTTTTGTTTTTTTTTGCAGTGTTACAGGTCAAAATTAACTAGAATGAGTGTTAAAAACAACATTATTTCCAAGCATGCATTCAAATGATCATAAACAACATCATGCAATGCTATATAGACTAATATACAGTTATTTTTAAAGTGTATAATGCATATAGGTGATGTAAAATATGTTCTTTATTTATGGGCGGTGGCATATTTTTTATATCATTTCGCTTATATAATTTTTTTATATTAATTGGCTGGGTTTGTTGTGAAAACCTGGCAACCCTTGCAATTCAATGCCAAATGAACGGTCTTTGCACACACACCTGTGTAAAATATAGCAGTTTATTTAGTTTCAGTAGCATTAAAAATCATAAAGATTTAATTTCATTCAGGATTCAGCAACAGCATAGGAAAAGATGCAAACTCAGTCCATGGCTTGGATAAAAGCAAGTGAAAACACACACACATTATTACCACCAGAATGATGATGAGTGAAATAAACAGCTTCTGTGTCCTCCTGAAAAGTGTAACTAAGTAATATTTTTCCCAGTGTTAGAGGACAAAATAGACTAGAATGTGTGTTGAAACAAAATTATTTACAAGAATGAATTCTAGTTATCATAAACAGCATCATGCAATGCAATATAAACTAATATACAGTTATTTTTAGTGTATAATGCATATAGTGATGTAAAATATGTTCTTCATTTATGGGCGGTGGCATTTTTGTTATATCACTTGGATATGGTTTGTTTTTAAAATCTGGCAACCCTTGCAATCCAATGCAAAATGAACGGTCTTTGCGCATACGTCTGTGTAAAATACAGCAGTTTATTTAGTTTCAGTAGCAACAACAATCATAATGATTCAATTTCATTCAGGATTCAGCTACAGAATAGGAAAAGATGCAAACTTAATCCATGGCGTGGATAAAAGCAAGTGAAAACACACACACATTATTACCACAAGAATAACGATGAGTGAAATAAACAGCTTCTGTGTCCTCCTGAAAAAATGTAACTAAGAAAGTAAATTTTTTTGCAGTGTTACAGGTCAAAATGGATTAGAATGAGTGTTAAAAACAATACTAATTCCAAGCATATAGTCAAGTTATTCTAAACAACATCATGCAATGCAATATAAACTAATATACAGTTATTTTCAGTGTATAATGCATATGGTGGTGTGAAATATGTTCTTAATTTATGAACAGTGGCATATTTTTTTTATATCATTTGGCTATAGTTTTGTTGCGAAAACCTGGCAACCCTTGCAATCCATTGCAAAATAAACAGTCTTTGCACACACGCCTGTATAAAATATAGCAGCTTATTTACTTTCAGTAGCATTAGAAAGGATTTTTTTTTTTTGCAGTGTTACAGGTCAAAATGAACTAGAATCAGTGATAAAACAAAAATATTTCCAAGCATACATTCAAATGATCATAAACAACATCATGCAATGCAGTATAAACTAATATAGTTACTTACAAAGACGAAACTGTACTTAATGCATATAGTGATGTAAAATATGTTCTTTATTTATGGGCGGTGGCGTATTTTTATATCATTTGGCCATAGTTTTGTTGCAAAAACCTGGCAACCCTTGCAATCCAATACAAAATGAAGAGCCTTTACACATACAAACACAGCAGCTAATTTGATTTCAGTAGCATCAACAGTCATAAAGATTCAATTTCATTCAGGGTTCAACTAGAGCATAGGAAAAGATGCAAACTCAGTCCAAGGCGTGGATAAGAGCAAGTGAAAATACACACACATTATTACCACCAGAATGACGATGAGTGAGATGAACAGCGTCTGTGTCCTCCTGAAAGATCCGCGTCTCCTCCATTCAGCTTCTTGCACTTTTTTCCCCATAACGATCGCACCTGCGCAGGTTTACAATGTACAATATCCTCCCGAAAACAGCCCAGGGGCTTGAGTTTTTGTCCTGAATCTGCTGCAGATCGCTGAGCTCCACCTTGGTTTGAGGCCTGGGCGAAGCTTTATGAGAAGAAAGAGGCAGAAACAAAGGAGCGTGTGTGTGTGTGTGTGTGTGTGAGCAGGTGTATCTCCTCCACATTTTCATCCTCCACCCCTGGGGCTCCAGCTGATGAAACTGCACAGGTGTGTGGAGGTTTGCAGACACCTGAGATGAAAAAGCGCCGCCACATTGATGCAGTTTCATTGAGATCTTTCGTCGGCTGACGGCTCCTTCACTGCAGCCTTTGTGCTCTGTGTTATTCAGCTTTAGTCCTGTGGACTCTTTTATTCATGAAAGTGACACACCTAAATGTGTAAAACACTCCTCATACAGTACACTGACAGAAATGATTAATTGGATTTACTCAGTTTTTTAAGGTTGCAAACTATTTATTTATTTATTTATTATTTATTTATGAGGAAGCAATTTACACAACTATAAGAGCAACAATGAATAAGTGCTGTAGGCAAGTTTCAGGTGTGTAAAGTCTAATTTAATTCAATTCAATTCAGCTTTATTTGTATAGCGCTTTTACAATGTAGATTGTGTCAAAGCAGCTTCACATAAATGATCACAGTAACTGGAACAGTGTGGTTCAGGTTTTAGTGTTTAAGTTCAGTTCAGTTCAGTTTAGCTCAGTGGGATTTAATCATTACTGAGAGTTCAAACACTGAAGAGCAAATTCATCGATGCATAGCTCTACCAATCCTGAACCATGCGAGGCAGTGGCGACAGCGGAGAGGAAAAAAAAACTTCACCTGATGGGAGTGAAGAAAAAAAACCTTGAGGGAACCAGACTCAGTTGGGCACGACCATTTTAATTTCTCCGCTGGCCAAAGTCTTGTGCAGAGCTTCATTCGCCGTGGTTTAGGCTGGAAGATGGCCTCAATGAAGACTCGTCTGTCCCTGGAGCGTCGCTGGAATCAGACTCATGTTCTCCACTCCCCACGACCATCAGCGCAGCAGCAGCTCAGGATATGGCCTGGTCCCGGATATGGAATCCTTGGGATCATCACGTCGCTGGTCTTGGATCCAATCAGTGACTCCGCATAATCTGAGGGCCTCGGGATGAGTATCCCCAGGTGAAAATAGAGGATAAAGAAAATAATTAGCGTAGCTGCTGTTCATAGTGTATATAAGCAAGATGCAGAAGCCAGTGTGGAACCCGCTAGGTGATGCATTGAGTGTATGCTTTACTAAACAGAAGCAAAACATCAGTAATTTTTATTTATTTATTTTTTGTAGTACAGTTACCGGTGGAGTCAGAGAGGCAATTTCAGATTAGGAAGGAAAGTGGAGACTAAATAGTTGAGTTTTTAGTCGTTTCTTGAAGACAGCGAGTGACTCTGCCGTTCTGATGCAGTTAGGGAGTTCATTCCACCAACTGGGCAGATTGAACGCGAGGTGTGATGTGCTCTGATTTTCTGCTTCTGGTCAGAATCCTGGCCGCAGCGTTCCGGATGAGCTGCAACTGTCTGACTGTCTTTTTGGGTAGCCAAGAAAGGAGTCCATTACAGTAATCCACCCTGAGAAAAGCTTGTGCGAGCAAGACAGCCTAAAAATCTGACTCCGCCACCAATTACACCAATTCTGTCAGGAGGAACGGGCCAAAATTCCTGCAAACTATTGTGAAAAGCTTGTGGAAGGAGACCCAAAACATTTGACCCAAGTTATACGATTTAAAAACAAAGCTAAAAAAATTATCAAGGAAATGTGTGTACATTTTTGACTGTCAAGAAAAAAAAAAGAGGTCCCACTTTATATTAAGTGTCCTAAACTAATATGGACTTACACAGGAATTAATAGTTTACTACGATGTACTTATTGTGTAAATACATGTATTTATTGTGTACGAATGCTTGATTAAATACCTGTATGTAGTTACATCTGTAATTAACTTCTGTAATTACATTTGTAAATACACTGTTGACCATTCCTTACACCTCAATCCTCCCTTAAACCTACCCACACCATCAAACCTGTTCATAACCCAACCTCTATCCCATTTCAAGAGCACCACAGGTGCTCTCAAATACATTATAAACGCAGTAAGTACATTGTGTTTATTTTTTTGATGCAAGTACATCGTAGTTAAGGACACTTAATATAAAGTGGGACCAAAAAAAATTCTCTCATTATTCTGGCATTTAGCAAATGTAAATCATTTAGGGCAGTGGTCACCAAACTTGTTCCTGGAGCTCCGGTGTCCTGCAGATTTTAGCTCCAACCCTAATCAAACCTGAACAAGCTAATCAAGCTCTTACTTGGTATACTTGAAACACCCAGGCAGGTGTGTTGAGGCAAGTTGGAGCTAAACCCTGCAGGGACACCGGCCCTCCAGGACCGAGATTGGTGACCCCTGATTTAGGTAATCCTAACAGACCTAAATAAGAAAACGTTTAGTATGATTTACCATCAGACATTTTTTTAAATTGCTATGCTCCTTTTTTTAGAGTGTATGTAAACTTTATAAGACTGTTCTCTAAGGCCGTACTCAGTTGCCTCGAACCGGGCCAAAGCACGCTTGTCCCCCCTCCAGTCTCCCCCGACGGCCCGCGCTCACACCACAAATGGGCCTCGGCACGCTTACGTCATCGCTGCTGCGCTGTTCAGTGAGAAGCGCTCTCTCACTCAGCAGCACAGTGTAGATTTCTCTAGTTATATCGTTTCAGTCGTTTGATATGCAGTGACATGCAGTCAAGTATTTCGCCAAACAGTCCTTAGGGATGCGGGGACACGCAGTCAGATATTTCGCCGAACAGATCCGCCACTTTTGGAGCTCATAAACAATCATTAAGCTCTCGTGCTGCAGGATTGAGGAGGTCTGCTGAAGGTGCAGCTGTCGTGCAGTGAGGAGTTCTCGTCTTTAATAAACGACGGCAGTTTGCGTTCACTGAACAGTAAGAATGATTAATAAATCCATATGAAACAGCCCCGTAAAAGTCACGTCTCACTTTCAGTTTCGGGCTTTAGGCGCGTTTTGCACTCACACACAAGCGTACCGCGCCAAAGCCCAAGTGAACCGCACTCAAGCACACCTCTTCCAACCGGGCTAGGGCCGGCCAAGTGAACCGTGCTTGAGCCCGATTCAGCGCACTCACACTTTTCAAACCATCCGGGAAACAGTCCTGGGCACGGTACGGATGGCATAGTGTGAGTAGGCCCTAAATCTATCTGATAAACTCTCTGATTGCTGTTTGAATGATATGAAAACAGCATGAATAAAATTTTGCACTGACAGTCAAGCATTCAAACAAGAAGCTCCTCTTATTTCCACAATGACCTTGTTTAATCTCGCCGCTTCAGGTCTTCCAGCTCTTCTCCACAACTCAAGAACTCCAGCTGCATTTCCAGGAAACATCTCTTGGTTTAATGTTCTGGATTTCACAGTATTTTTCTGGTCAGCTCTGATCAATGGAAATGTGTGTGTGTGTTTTTTTTTTTTTTTGTAGGTTGAGGAGTTTTGTGTGTGTGTGTGTGTCTGTTGTTGGGTGTGCTCTGTCCTAGATAACTCCACAAGGCCTTTGAAGCAATCTAGGCCAAAGCCACAGCAGAGATTGGCTTTGACAGGGAAAAAAAAAAGATCAAAATTAAAGCGCTATTGAAACTAGTTCATGTCACACGGAGGAGCTCACTTTATATAAAAGCATCTGAAGCGGGCATGCCTTTGAGTTGCTCTAAATATATATATATATAAATGACACCCGCGCTTGTGTTTAAAGCATCCGTTCAGCCAGAAATGAACATGTGCCTGTTATTTACTCTCTCTCATGTCTTTCCAAACATGGATGATCTTATTTCTCCATGTCACACATAAAACACCTGAATTTTTCGATGCAATTATGTAAGATATGTTCACTTCCCTACATCATAGCACAGGACAACCTTAAAACATGATGCAAATCTGACGCAGGTGAGTGGGTTTGACAAACCACCTGTAGTAAATGCTTTTCACTTTATTCGACACTTGCACCAGCTTTTGCACATTTGCACTTTCATACAATCCTGCCACATTTCTTAAAAAGCATTGTGCATTTATAAAGCGTGCCTCACACAGGTCAGTGGGCGTGACAAACCACCTGTAGAAACAGTCTTCTCTTTCTATATTAATTAAAAAACACTCCTCCCCTCATAACTTAATTAACTTAAGTTAACTAACTTGTTAACTTGTTGAATCACTGAATGCCTCCTCCATTGTAAATCGCTTTTGGACAACAGCGTCTGCTAAATGACTCAATATAAAAGTGCATTTTTTATTCAATGCTTGATGTAATCTCGATTTAAACGAGGCATATTTTAGCAAATAAACAAATCTGTTTTTCTATTTTCAATAACTGAATAATTCTGCTGCAAACAATTGAAATCTGTTCAGTTCAATGTTTTAGTTCAATTAAGCTGCAATTCACTGATTCCTGAATCGACCAGTTTGAGTCACTGATTGAGAGTCACTTTTTATTGCATGCTTTATAGTGTTGGTAATATAAATGTATTTTAACTTAGGCTTATGCATGTAATTGTGTCCAGTATTACACATATTTGCATTATTATATAATGATCCAATGGCCTATTGTTCTTACCACTATTGAACTGGGTATTTGTTTAATGTTATTTCATTCATTCATTCATTCATTCATTCGTTCGTTCGTTTGTTCGTTCGTTCGTTCGTTCGTTCGTTCATTCATTCATTCATTCATTCATTCATTCATTCACTCACACATTTGTTCATTCGTTCATTTACCTATCCATTTTATATTACTTGAATATTCTGTTCCACTCAAATTTACATAAAATTATAGGACTAAAAGATATTTATTTATTTATTTAATATTATTAATGATTTGAATATTTAATTAAATTAAATTAAGTCTTTTAATTTAATTTTCATTTTCACTTATTTATCTATTTTTATTTATTTATTTTAATGGGTTCAATATTCAATTAATCTTTTTATTACACATTAATTTAATTTATTTATTTTAATTTATTTATTTAATTATTTTAATTATATATTATATATTAATTATATATTAATTATATATTATTTAAATATTTTAATGGATTGAATATTAAATTTTTTTCTTAAAATTAATTTTCACTTGTTTATTTATTTACTTATTTATTTATCTATTTATGTTAGTGGTTTGAATATTTAATTATTCTTTTTATTGAAATTTTTCATTTATTTTAATGGTTTAATTATTCAATTTATCTTTTAATGGAATATAAATATTTATTTATTTATTGATTTATTTTAATGGGTGGAATATTTAATTTATCTTTTTATTGAATATTTAATTATTTATTAATTTTAATGGTTTGAATATTCAATTAATACTTTTATTGAATGTTTATTTATTATTTTTTAATTTTAATGAATTGAATATTTATTTTTACTTATTTATTTATTTATTTATTTATGTTAATGTTTCAAATATATAATTTATCTTTTTATTGAGTATACATTTTCACTTAATTTTTTATTATTATTTATTATTATTTTTACTTTATTTCAGTTGGTTAATTATTCTATTGATCTTTTCATTGAATATTTATTTATTTTATTTTATTTTTGGGTTGAATATTTAATTTATCTTTTTAATTAAATATTTATTTTCACTTTATTTATTTATTTTTTATTTATCTATATATTACACATTAATTTTATTTATTGTTAATTATTTATTTTAAATTATTTATTTATTTGTTTTAATGGGTTGATTATTCAATTTATCGTTTTATTGAATATTCTTTTTTTTTTTTTGTTTATTCACTCAATTTCTTTTCGGCTTAGTCCCTTTATTAATCTGGGGTCGTCACAGCGGACTGAATCGCCAACTTATTCAGCATATGTTTTACGCAGCGGATGCCCTTCCAGCTGCAACCCATCACTGGCAAACACCCATAAACGTCCATTCACACACATACACTAAGGACAATTTAGCCTACCCAATTCCTGTTTAGCGCATGTGTTTGGACTGTGGCGGAAACCGGAGCAGCCGGAGGAAAACAACGCCAACACGGGAAGAACATGCAAACTCCACACAGAAATGCCAACTGATCCAGACGAGGCTCGAACCAGCAACCTTCTTGCTGTAAGGCGATCTTGCTACCCACTGTGCCACCGTGACGACCATTTGTTTTTATTTAATTTTATTTATTTATTCATTCATTGTGGATTTATTTATTTAAGGGGTTGATGATTTCCTCCATGTTATAAATTAATTATAGAATTAACTTTGGGTTCATTTATTAGATTCACATCTAATCTAGTTAATCTGGGTTGTGACTGGGGTTTTCCTACTCAATATCATGTTCATTTTCAAATGTAAATGATCTTATATTTCCACATCTGGAATTTTTCTCTCAGTCAAAAACTTCATATCCGATAATGTCCACACATGATATAAATACACTTCTTGACAGACAGGCAGAAAATGACTCAGAAGAAAGGCGACGCTGTCATAAGACATCATATTTTAATAAGGGTAAAACCCACGGCTGGGCGAGAGAGGAGAGAGAGAGACTCGTTTCTATTTTTAGCTCCACATTGACTCATGTCTGGAGCAACACAGACACTCCTTCCTCTTAAAATCTCAGACATGAGAGCCTTCATTTATTTTGATTAGTTTAATTTAATACGTCCTACTGTAAAATACAGAATAACAGAGACAAACTAAATCCAGAGGAACTTTGGCAACATCTTTAATGCTGCTTTCACACTAGCACTTTTGGTCCACACCTGGTTTTGTTTGTTGTCAAAGTATAGTACGTTTAGCTAGTGTGAATGCTGTCTTCTGAACTCGGGTGCGCACCAATGAACTGTTCCCAAGTCCGCCAGAAAGAGGTGGTCTGGAGTACGGTCTGGTCCAGTTCACTTCTGATATGAATGCAATCGAACCAAATAACTGAAGTGAACCGCCAACTGCACAACAAGCTTTAGTTTTCATACCGTTCATTCATGTGTGTGTGTGTGTCTGTGCATCACCTAACATTACCTTGGTGACAAGCGGGACTGAGCCAGTGCAATCAGTGATAATGTCTGCTTGTCACCTCCAAAAATGAAATGTGCAGACATCATGTTATGTCTGAACGTTTTTTATGTTTTTGTGGCAGATAGACGCAAGTGGCTCTCTGTATTTCGGAGTTGGGAAGGACAATCGAACTTGGGTTTGGACGAGGCATTCGGACCAAGTGAGCACCCTTTGTTTTTTAGGTAGTTTTGGAGGGTTCTTTGAAGCATCTTCGAGATGTTTACATTTAGTCATATAGCAGACGCTTTTATCCAAAGCGACTTACAAATGAGGAAAAGGAAGCAATTTACACAACTATAAGAGCAACAATGAATAAGTGCTGTAGGCAAGTTTCAGGTGTGTAAAGTGTAAGAAGCAAAACATTATATATATATTTTTTTTATGTAGTTAGTGGAGGAGTCAGAGAGAGAATTGCATATTAGGAAGGGAAGTGGAGACTAAATAGTTGAGTTTTTAGTCGTTTCTTGAAGACAGCGAGTGACTCTGCTGTCCTGATGCAGTTAGGGAGTTCATTCCACCAACTGGGCAGATTGAACGCGAGAGTTCGGGAAAGTGATTTCTTCCCTCTTTGGGATGGAACCACGAGGCGACGTTCATTCACAGAACGCAAGTTTCTGGAGGGCACATAGATCTGCAGAAGTGAGAGCAGATAAGGAGGAGCAAAACCAGAAATAGCTTCGTAGGCAAACATCAGAGCTTTGAATTTGATGCGAGCAGCAACTGGCAGCCAGTGCAAACGGATGAGCAGCGGAGGGTTGGGGACCACTGATCTATTGCACACAGAGTTATGATGCTAAAATAACTACATGGGACTGCAGCTAATAAAAAAATTGTCACTACTGGCCTGGCCTGCAGAATACAGCACTTTTAATTTTGACACTATTTCAGTCTTTTTTTTTATTTTATTCATGTAAACAGTCTTAATTTGAAGGGAAGACATGTTTCCTTTCAATATCTTGTTGCCAGATATTTTCCTTTATTTTAAAGGAGACCTACTATGCCCACCTTTTATTTTACAAGATGTAAAATAAGTCTCTGATACTCCTAGAGTGTGTATATGTGAAGTTTTAACTCAAAATACCACACCAATATATACCACACACATATTTTAAACTCTCTAAAACTGACCCTTTTAGGCTTTGATCCTAATTGTGGTGTTTTGGTGTCTGTCGCTTTACATTTAAATGACTGTGCTCTTTTCAAAAGAGGGGGGAGCTACAGATGCCTGTGTGTCAGCATAGTGGCAGATTCAAAAACATTACTAACATCCTATGCTAATGAGGGAGAGATGTTCACTAGTGGGCGGGGATTTCCCCTTCTGATGACACGTACAAATGGAGAATGTCAATCAAAGTGTTTCTGCAGACTGTTTCATGAAGTCTGATTATATAAAAAAAAACAATTTATAATTTTTTACCATTAAAAGCTGTTTATATTTACACACTGCTGCCACACATCTGTGTTTGAACCCCTTAAAAATGAGTTTAGCATAATATGACCCCTTTAAAGAAAAACCAGCTTCATTTTAGTGCATTTTTCACAAATCTCCCTGACCTTGAGGAGGAGTTTGGAAAAATGAATCACTACACAAATCAATTGAGAGCTGTTGTTATATATATAAGTAAACATAAATGCATTTTGTAATACACTGACAGAGTTTTTTGAGCTTGCATGCATGTTGTCGGGGATTCCCAGAACTAAAGTATGACCTTTTATAATCCATAATAGGGACACTTTAGCATGGCTGGGATGTTTGTACTGCAGAGGCCAGTCATCAGATTTTGCAGTGTGGTAATAGTAGTAAAGTACAGCTGTTCTAGTCATAGCCTGTGTTATCTGAGCTTGAGGATCACGTGGTGCTGAAGATAAACACTCAGCACTCAGGACTGTCAGCCTGGCCTCGCTTTCCTGGAATTGTTATTGTGCTAAAGCCGCATCAGCAGCCAGTCTCTCTCTCTCTCTCTCTCTCTCTCTCTCTCTCTCCCTCTGTCTGTCTTCTTGTCAAGTGCTTGCAATAAAGTATTGCTAAAGCATTGCAGATTACATAAACAATGAATAAAATCAAAAAGTGATTATATAATACATACATGGGCCTTCTTTTGCTGCCAATACAGCATCAGTTTGGTATTGGGAATGAGAGATGCAAGTTTTGCACAGCGGCCAGATGGATTTTGAGCCATAATAGTGTTCAGGTCACTACGTGATGCTGCTGGAGGAAAACATTTCCTGACTCGCTCCTCCAAAACACCCCAAAGTGCTCAATAATATTTACATCTGGTGATTGTGCAGACCATGGGAGATGTTCAGCTTCATTTTCATGTTCATCAAACCACTCTGTCACCAGTATTGCTGTGTGTATTGGTGCATTTTGATCCTGATACACACCACCGCCTTCAGGATACATTGTTTGACCCACTGGGTCACATGGTCCTCCAGAATTATTCAGTACTCCTTGGCAGTGACACGCCTATATAGCACAAATATTGGGTCTAGACATTGGACCCAAACCATCACTGATCCCTTCCATGCTTTACTCCGGGCATGCTATAGTCTGGGTGGGACGCTTTTTTGGGGGTTTCTCAACACTGTAACTCTCCCGGATGTGGGAAAGACAGTGAAGGTGGACTCATCAGAGAACAATACCTGTTTCACATTATCCACAGCCCAAGAATTTCACAGCTGGCACCATTGAAACCCATTTTTGACATTAGGACGAGGCTATAATTTGGCTATAGCAGCCAGCCATGTATACTGACCCTCTGGAGCTCCAGACTAACGGTTTTGGTGTAAACAGGAGAGTGGAGCTGCAGTGAGTTGGGCTGCTGTGCTTTATGTATCTTGGATACAATCAGGGTCAGCATTCGGACATCCCTTTTAGACAGCTTCCTTTTGCGCCCACAGCTCCTCCTGCTGAATGTGGGTCTTCTTAGTCGTTTGCTGACTTTACCCTGGATACCGCAGCTCTTGATAATCACAGTTATGACGATTCTAAAGGCCTACGCAATAATATCTCCCCAGAGATATTATTAGGGCATTACCCCCCCCCCCCTTTTTTTATTTTCATCCACAATCCACATACCTCCAGGGAAAGAGGGATGGGTTTGAATAAAATTAGGAGTTTCCGTTTGGGGACGCACTGATTTTCGCAAAGGCAAAACAAACACAGACGCAAGGGAAGAAAGACAGTGATTGTGTTTACATGGACATCAGTAATCAAATTATATGCCAAATTTTTAATTCGAAGACTTTGACTGCGGTTTGACACTTTCACTTTCATTCAGGAACGTTTCCTGCATGTCCCCCGTGACAAACCAGATATTGGATGCAGGAACTGCTGGAAGAGTGTTGTTTTAATTGAATGTTTGATACCGCATGGCGAATGGGAGAATAAAACCCTCCACATTTCTTAGTAACTTAGATGCACTCGGTAGGGAGCGTCAGAAAGCTGTGTGTGTACAGACTATCCTGTCACAAAATGCGGTGAAAATCCCACACGACGGTTTGATTGCGGTGTTTACATGTTTATACTCAGAGAGCAGCATTTACAGTGGATCTTTCAGTCCATAATATTGTGGTGATATTAACGTACTCTAAACTTAGTAACCTAGAAATCATTTTGACTAAGGTCTGCCTTTAAACACTGAAATAAACAAACAAAGACCACTGATCACACACTTACCAAATCTGTAGAGACAGGAAAATCAACACCAACTGGAGCCATGTCTTTATTAAAAGGAGACGAGCAGAAAATCCGGATTTCACCATTTCCAGATGTGTAAAGCTCTCGGGTAAAAAGTGTTTCCTACAAACGTATTTCTGTCGCATGTCGCGTGCACTGTAATTCACACGTGAGAGCTGCACTCTCATAGCGGGAAATGAAAACAAAATCTTCTTTACAGCACATTAATAAACGCAGCACTGATGACTTGTATCTCTGAACAATTCTTCTTCTTTTTCTTTTCTCTCTGCCGTCTGAACACTGTAACAGGTAAAACAGTCTTGGAAACTATCCTGCATATTAATGAAGTTGCACCGCATACACAATAGAGCGCGGTGATTGTTTTGAACCAAGCCTTTCTCATGAATTAATGCAGCACACTTAGAGACGTCACAATGCACTCCCAAGTACAGACGTCCAGTCTCCACACTGGAATCCACACAAGGATCTAATCGGCGTGACGCAGCTTCAAAAATTAATTTCAAACCGGAAGACCGAATTTGCTCGAAATAATGCAAAAACAACCAATTTTCACTTTTTTTGCTAAATATATGTGTCCTAATAGTGTTTTTAGCAGTGTGGGACACATATACGACTGTCAACAGCTTAAAACATGTGTTTTTGTGTTTTGTGACCCTTTAACACAACTTTTTTTTGTTTTTTAACTGTTGAGCTACAAAAAAGCAAACTGAAATTAAATGTTTTAATTAAATGTTGTGAATGAATCAGATTAAATAAATAAAAAAAATAAAATAAATAAATACAGTCACTTGATGGATAGCGAACATTGCAGAAGACATTAGCAAGCGACGAGGTAAAGTGTGTTTTTTAGTGTTATCAATGGGATCGTTCATGTTTTTTAGTGTCAGACATTCATTCATGATAAAATCTACAACAAATGTATCATTATTAATACAATTAAAGTATTTTAAATGTAATGAATTATAGTATTAATTAAATTATATAATGAATTATTATAATAAATTAGGAAATTATATTGACAACTTTACAGTTTGGTAAATTTACCTCCAGCCAACCACCTGCAAAAGTTTGGGCACCCCTGTCCTAGAGAAATGAAATATTAAATGAGAAAACAGTGGGCGTGGCTTTTTTTTTTTTTTTCTGCAAGCTGATTGGATGTAGTGAAGTAGGCATTTCATTCAGAAAGATGGAGAAAAGGGTTTGGGGAGAGAGTTATTACAGCCTAACCAGCCTGATCTCATGTGGAAATTTAAGTATTTTACGTTTTGTCAGTTTAGTGGTTAATTTATATGAATTCGTAAGACTAAAATGTACGATTTTAAAAAGGAGGCGTGGCACCCAACCCCACCCTTACCCCAACCGTCATTGGGTGATGAGCAAATCGTACTAAATTGTACGCATTAGATTGTACGAATTCATACGAATTAGCCACTAAATCAAAAAGTTACGAATTGCCGCGAGATTGCGTTGGCCTAACAGATCCCTCCTGCTCACCATTTTTGTTTGTTGTCAAAACTGACAGCTGGAGGGGCGTGGTTAAGTATGTTAGCCATGCCCACTACCTCAGACATACCTAGGCCCTATCCCAATTCCACCTCTTAGCCCTTCCCCTTACCCCTACCCCTGGTTTGCGTGTTCATGTCAAGGGGTAGGGGTGTCCCAATTCTCTTTAACTTAAAGGCGTAGGGCTGAGGGGAAGGGGTAGAAAAATAGAAATGGGACTGGGCCCTAATCTGAGAGTTGAAACAAGCAGGAAGTGCATTTTCAGATTTCTATTTAAGATTACAAGGGCAAACCATTAATTTTTTCATCATGACATGCACAGATGAATTGTTCAGCACAAAACTAGCCATGTGCGCTGACTAAATCAATATGGTTAGTTTTGATTTCATGTGTACTTTAAATAAGTAGTTTAAACAAGCAGGGGGTTTGCCTGCCCCTCCCAACCGCCTGCACACTGCAGGCTTTTCACGGTCGCATGGGTGTCCTCTCTCTCTCTCTTTCTCATATTCCAGTCACGAACGCCTCTTCCCCTCCACCCCTCTGTGCACTGTCAGGTCACCCGCTTGTTTGTTCAGATGGAAATGTAGAGGAAATGAAACGAATGCTCTGAGCTGGGCTTAACCCTTCGCTGAGATCAGCCGTCTGTCCGACAGAATAACCCACATCTAATAATAACACGCGCACACACACCCCCCCCACTGCACTGCTTTGTCAACATTCACGCAGTTGACCTTGTTTGCTTGTGTTTCTGGCCTCATTGTGAAGGCATTTCAAAGAAACAGAGTCGTTTGTACTCGTAATCTTTCATCAGAATAACAACGTGATAATCTGATCGGCTGCTACTTTCCATTTCAGCTGACTTCATCAAGATCAAGGCATGGGTGGGGAAAAGACAAGATCATGTGAGGATCGAGGGATCAAGGGTGACGGTTTGGATGGTGGAGCAGTTTGCCCCTGCTGGCCGGTGCTGGAACTGCACATTAAACCATGAGTAAACATAAGAATGGTTTTGCATTATTTCTGTGCATCATTTAATTGAATATATTTTGCTCTTGTTTTTCAGACTGTTGGAATTAAATTATTATTTAATTAATTTAATTAATTCATTTATATATTGGCTGAATATTCGGTTCCACTCAAATTCAGACCAAATAAACTTGTATATCCAGTGCAGGCTCGTAGCCAGGGGTGGTTTGTGTGGTTTGAAAGACCCACTCCTCACTGACAAAGGTCCAGATTTTGTATTTTGACTGCTGCACCTTTAGAAATAGTGAAAAAACCCATTGAAAAAGGCTTAAAGAGTAAGCGGAATCCTCTGTCGGCTGTCACTTCAGTGTGACTTTAGCTAAACAGTTTTGGCCAATGCTAACTATTATTCTTCATGAGTCCAGCAATCTGCCTAAAGGGAAGTCATCTTTCACGCATGTCTTGTTGTTAAATAGAAAAAAAAACATTCAATAAATAACTTTTATTGTAAATCTTGGACCTTATTCCTGAAATAAAAATGAGCAGTAAAAGGTGTGAAGCACCAAAAGCGGGCCATATTAAGTTAATTTTTAATTCTATTGTTGACTATTGTTGTTGTCATCTCTCAATTTTCAAATGTACTTCTTTTATTTTTTTGACATGATAGGCTAGAACAAGCGTGAAGCTCTATATTATTATTAAGGTTATTATTATGTTTTAATTATTCAAATGAACACATTCTGACTGAGGAGAGCTGAATGCGCTGCTCAGTGTGTTATCTGCCTGAATGACAGCAGGCTGCAGTGTTTCATTTAAAACTTTACAGATTCTTATTTTTTACTAATGACATATGATGTAATAAATGTAGTAATGAAAAAGTTGAAATTAAATTGTAAATATATTGTAATAATTAAGTATTTTTTCATATTTATTTATTCTAAATCTTTAGAAAATATTTTAGTACATTAATAGTGTGGTTATGATGACCATCCGACAAGCTGATTCAGCTCATAATAGTGCCTACAGTGACACCAAATGAAATGTTTAAAGCTCATAATTAAATAGAAAAATGAGGCGAATACCTGCAAAAAACTTTTAGAGAAAACATCAGGCAGGTTACGGGCCTGCAGATAAATTTAAATTTGTTTAATATTGAGTGTCACATTTGTTTGTTTGTTTGTTTGTTTGTTTATTTATTTATTTATTTATTTATTTATTTATTTATTTATTTATTTAGTTTGTTTGTTTAAATTGTTGAATATTCAGTTTCACAATTTTTATTATTATTTTTATTAATTAATTAACGTATTTACATGGTTGAGTATGTAGTTTCTCTTTTTTATTTGAATATTCAGTGTTAAAGGCTTATTTATTTATTTATTTATTTGTTTGTTTGTTTGTTTAAATTGTTGAATATTCAGTTTCACAATTTGTATTATTTTTTGTTAATTAATTAATTGATTGATTGATTAATTGATTGATTGATTGATAAAAAATATAAACTGGATACTCAGCCATTTAAACAAGTTAATTAATTAAACAAATAATTTACTTGTTTAAATGGTTGAGTATCCAGTTTATCTTTTTTTTATTAAATTTTCGGTTTCAAAGGCTCATTATTTATTCATTTATTTGTTTATTTAAATTACTGAATATTCAGTTTAACATTATTTATTTAAATGGTTAAATATCCTGTCTTTCAGTTCCGCATTAATTCATTTTTTATATAAATTAATAAATTAAAAACTTATTTATTTATTAGTTTAAATATCTATTTTTTTTAGTATTGAATATTCAGTTTCAAAGATTTATTTATGTTTATTTATTCATTAATTTTCCTTCGGCTTAGTCCCTATGCACCAACGGTCACCACAGCGTAATGAACCCCCAATTTATCCAGTGTTTGTTTTTTACAACAGATGCCCTTCCAGCCGCAACACCCACACACTCTCATTCATACTCATACATAGGGGCGGACTGGCCATCTGGCAATTCTGGCAAATGCCAGAAGGGCCGGACCAATTTTTAAATGTGGGCCGGTCAGTTTTTTTTAATATGTATTGTTTTTAAGTGCAGACAGCTTTTATCTCTTGCTAGATGTGATATTATGATGATGATAATAAAAATAATAATAATAATAAATGTTAAGCATTTGGCCCAATCGGCAACTGCCGTCTGGTTTCAAGATGGGCCGACCCAATCCAAGGTTACCCGGACATAATCAAAATCTGGCAAGAATGTCATATTATTTCACCATCTTTACATCAAAATAAATAGTGAATGTGCGTGTCCATGGGTGGGGCTTTCTCGGTGTGGTAATGTGGGCTGGTGTGGCAACAGTGCCAGGGCTGAATTTTTGTCCCAGTCCGCCCCTGCTCATACACTATGGCCAATTTAACTTATTCAATTCCCCTATAGCACATGTGTTTGGACTGTGGGGGAACCAGAGCACCCGGAGGAAACCCACAACAACACGGGGAGAACATGCAAACTCCACACAGAAACACCAACTGACCCAACTGAGACTCGAGTTGGGGTGGGAGAAGGCATTAATAAAATACATTTTAATGTGTAATTTATTAATAATTATTTCAATAATTCTTGCTTACTTCAAGCCGCAGCTGTATCCCTTCTAGTAACAACCAACACACATCTAGACGCCTGCATGAAATGACTTTACTGTGACACAAAGTGAGCTCCCGTTGTGAAATACTGCTGGTCTTTTCCATGTTTACTCTCTTTACTGCCAGCTCAGAAATGTTTTGTTTGGATTTCTGTGCACTGATCCACTTTAACGTCAGATTATTTGTGTGGCCCTGCAATAAATGCCTCCGACTGAAGCTCTTGCGTGTCTGTCCTTACATGGTCCGACAAACATTGCCCTGGTTTTCTCTCATGCTTCTCGAGGCAGAGACGTCCCAATGACCTTATATGATCTGAACTCATTTGGGAAGTTCCTACATGGCCAGAGACGGGGAATAAATAAAAAAATATATATGCAGACAGTAAAATGACATTATTAATATGAACTCAATGGCAATCAATTACAAAAATTACTTGCCATGTAACTGTTTTATTCTTTAGGTTCACTTGCAATGCCATGACAATAATCTAACAAAAGTGCAACAAACTTTATTAAAAACAAATAAAATGCCTAGTTACAAATTTGTAAACATAATAAAACCCTAAAAATTTAATAATGTAAAAAAAATATAATTAATGATTTTTTAAAAATACAGCAAGTGCATCCTATATGTATAATTAATTAATTAATTAATTAATTAATTTGTTTAAATTGTTGAATATTCAGTTTCAAAATTTTTATCATTATTTTTTGTTAATTAATTGGATGATTGATTGATTGATTGATTGATTATTTTATTAATTTACCTGTTTAAATGGTTGAGTATCCAGTTTATCTTTTTTTATTTAAATATTCGGTTTCAAAGGCTTATTAATTATTCATTTATTTATTTAAATTGTTGAATATTCAGTTTATTTATTTATTTATTTATTTATTTATTTATTTATTTATTTATTTATTTATTTATTTATTTATTTATTTATTTATTGAAATGGTTAAATATCCTGTCTTTCAGTTCCACATTAATTTATTTATTTAGATAAATTAATCAATTAAAAACTTATTTATTTATTAGTTTGAATATCTAGTTTTTCTTAGTATTGAATATTCTGTTTCAAATATTTATTTATATCTTAAATATAAATATATCTAAAAATCTTAAATATATTTATATCTAATATCTTATTTACATCCCTACACCAAAACCCAACTACTACTAATGTTTGGTGTGGACACATTCTCTAGTCCACCATAAAAAATAAAAATAAAAAATAAAAATTCTAGAGAAAAACTTAACTTGATCTTGAGGAGTCCTTGTAGAGAAAGATGTATTTAGTTTTTACAAATCTTTTTCATACGCAAGGGTGTAAGATCAACTTTTGAACTTGTTAAAAATGTTATGAATTTATAATTGAGCTCATGGGCACCCGATGAAGTACATTTAGAAAACAAATCGGTTCATATTTCAGATCAAACTGTAGTTTGATGCAATTATATAGCACCTATGTCTTAAGGTAGTTCAGTATGAGGCGATTTACCTTCTTTGTGTGATTTGATTGGAATCACAGGACTGGTTTTTCTAATTTCCATAGACAAGAAAAAATAAAGTAGTGACTGCAGATTGAAGGAAAGTAGTGGAGTAAAAGTATAGATACAGCACTAAAACTGTACTCAATGCACATTAAAAGTGCACATTTCACTTAGTAAATGACAATTTCTCAGAAAAACTACTCAATTACAGTAGCTTGTGTATTTGTGCTTTGTTACTTTCAGTGATGGAGAGAGTACTGAAAAATCATACTCAAGTAAAAGTACCATTACCTGCCTAAAAATGTAGTGCAGTATAGTAAAAGTATCTGTTGTAAATATTACTCAAAGTATGAGTAAAAAGTAGCCTTTTTAAAAGTACTCCTGAGTAAAGAGTAGTGAGAATTACGCTGTAAACAGTTGATGCGTTTACATGTATATTGTGGATGTGTGTAAACGTAATATTCTGTAGTGCATGTAGTTATTGGCCAGCAGGCACACAACGTCATAGGACGTTAATATTAGGTTAGATTTAGGTTGTGATGTCAGGTAACCAAAATTCAATGTCTATCCAGCGTCTAAGGGTAACGTTATTTTGATGTCTAATAACAACGTTAAATGACGTTGATATTTGGTCGTATTTTGTGTTAGAAAGTGACCCAAATCCAATGTCGAGCCGACATCTTAATCCAACATCATATTGACGTCAAATACTGACATTTATTCATCAATGATGGCAACTAAAATCCAATATCTGATAGATGTGATAGTGGTAACGTCCACACAACTTTAAGCTGTGACATCATTAGACATTAATATGTGGTTGGTTTTCGGTTGGACATTGACGTTGGTCTGACATTGAGCTCTGCCGTCAACCCAAATTTTCATTTCAATTCAATTCACCTTTATTTGTAAAGCGCTTTTACAATGTAAATTGTGTCAAAGCAGCTTTACATAGAAGATCACAGTAAATACCAAACAAAATGCAACGTCCCCATGACATTAGGGTACAACGTCAATCTGACGTCATGTTGATGTCTTGTGCCTGCTGGGTGTTTAAGGCCATTTCGGTCCTCATACAGTAAACATCCGTCATCTTCTCATCAGTGACCTGCATCTAAACAGTCTCTGGGTTGACGTGTGTAAAGATTTTGAACATCTTCTTGGACAGGTTTTATTGCTTCCAAACAGTTTGCTGCATTTATAAATCACCCATGTATTGATGTAGTTCAGTATGAGGCGATTTACCTTCTATGTGTGATTTGATTGGACAGGAATCATAGGACTAATTATTCTAATTTCCATAGACAAGAAATAATAAAGTAGTGACTGCAGGTTGAAGGAAAGTAGTGGAGTACAGATACAGCACTAAAACTGTACTCAATGCACATTAAAAGTGCACATTTTACTTAGTAAATGACAATTTCTCAGAAAAACTACTCAATTACAGTAGCTTGTGTATTTGTGCTTTGTTACTTTCAGTGATGGAGAGAGTACTGAAAAAGCATACTCAAGTAAAAGTACCATTACCTGCCTAAAAATGTAGTGCAGTTTGTAAAAGTATCTGTTGTAAATATTACTCAAAGTATGAGTAAAAAGTAGCCCTTTTAAAAGTACTCCTGAGTAAAGAGTAGTGAGAATTACGCTGTAAACAGTTGATGCGTTTACATGTATATTGTGGATGTGTGTAAACGTAATATTCTGTAGTGCATGTAGTTATTGACCAGCAGGCACACAACGCCATAGGACTTTAATTTTAGGTTAGATTTAGGTTGTGATGTCAGGTAACCAAAATTCAATGTCTATCCAGCGTCTAAGGGTAACGTTATTTTGATGTCTAATAACAACGTTAAATAACGTTGATATTTGGTTGTATTTTGTGTTAGAAAGTGACCCAAATCCAACGTCGAGCCAACATCTTAAACCAACATCATATTGACGTCAAATACTGACATTTATTCATCAATTATGGCAACTAAAATCCAACATCTGATAGATGTCATTGTGGTAACGTCCACACAACTTTAAGCTGTGACATCATTAGACATTAATATGTGGTTGGTTTTCGGTTGGACATTGACGTTGGTCTGACATTGAGCTCTGACGTCAACCCGATTTTTATTGAAGGTTAAAGGTTGAAGGAAATTAGTGGAGTAAAAGTACAGATACTGCACTAAAAATGTACTCAAGTAAGAGTAAAAGTGCACATTTTAAAAACTACTTAGTAAATTACAATTCCTGAGAAAAATTAATTAATTGCTATAATTTGAGTAACTTTACACCACTGGTTACTTTACACCCTTGCAAGCTGGTAAAGCCGTTCATACGGAGGTAAGCATGAAAAGGAACGGTTTCATACTGCCTCGTAGCCTTTATTTTAAGGACGAAATGCAGCCATACGTACCTCTGGCTACATAATTTGCGTTCTCCAGAAATGTATATAGGGCTACATTTTCAGAATGAGCCTGTGTTGGTTTTGATGCTGTCTGATCCACTGCCCACAGGCTGCTGTGTCTACATTTCCTTGCCGGCTCTTCAACAATAGCAGAGGTCATCAGGGGTCCCGGACCCCGAGGAAACAGCATCTTCTGCCCCCTCCAGATCTTCCTGCAGACGTCACTCAACACCCGACCTGTGTCTCTGATCAAAGGCCGGAGTAGGAGGAGATGCACGACTGCGACACTGACACACTTCATCCGAAAATCCCCTGCAGTCTCACCCCGGTAACCCTGCGCAGTCTGACCGTCGCCATGGCAACTCATGCCCTGAAGGAGGAAGGACGATGGTGGATTCAGAGACATCAGTATCCCTCCAGTGCTGAAGGTTAGTGATCTGGACAAACCTCCAGCAACTGAACAAACCAAATCACGTTTTGCAGAATTCGTGCTCCGGATATTATCAGTTTCTCAGGTGTACCTTTCCATTAAATGTGCCATATTGACTTTATTCTTCATATATGAGGCATATAAATGGCACATAACAATAGGCATATATTATTAGCCAGTATACAGCCTTTTTAGCTCCAGACTTCTGGTATTATTCACTTGAATTCATTTTACTATAGGTGGGCATGGATTAATTTTTTTAATCTAGATTAATCTCACTGTAATCTTGGAATTAATCTAGATTAAAATGGCTCATTTGAATTCTGCTGAAGACATTCAGAATATGTGTGCTACCCAAATAATGACTAGAAGTAAGTCTTTAAGAACGGGTTTCTCAAGCCAGGTGGAGCATTAGAGCAGGGGCTCATCTCCTGTTTTAAAAATGCATTACAAACTGCTTGAGAAACTGTTCTACTATGATAAATGGTGATGAAAATAAATGATGTTACTAACTGATTATTCACTTAAACATGAATGTTCAACTGTAGGCCTACATAAGTTCCAAACAGCGATTTTTGATCACCTTAATCCGACTAAAGTCATAACTGAGCTAAACAGAAATTGAATTAAGACGTGTGGAGTCTGCAGATATTAGTGCCATTATTGAAGTATACACCGCGATCAAGCTATTACAGTCATGTAGGACTTTACACCATATTTTCTGATAAAATCTACAGACGCAGCTATCAGTCAAGGTGCACACACACACACACACACACACACATCGCGAAATAGGTAAGCTTTTTCTTTCCATTCGGCGTGCGTTATTAAACTCCATAACACTCTTCCATCAGTCTTTATCCTTATGTGCGTCTAATACCCCAGTGTGTCATGGGGGCATGAATGAAATGTTCATGAGTAAAAGTGAAACTGTCGAACTGCAGTTAAAGTCACCCAAATTACAGGAAACTCTTACATGAAAGCATTTCACGTAAACACCTAAATTAAATTATTGTCTATTAACTACTTAAACTCTGCTGCTATTTAGGGATTTCCGCCTGGATTTTGCCTGCCCAAATTTAAAAGATTTCCAAACCCACATGCAGAGGTGTAAATGCAAAAATTTGGTATCATTTTAAAGAAAACCCTTTGAATTTTCATAAAACACTATTGAAAGTGTTTAAAATATCTGTATATGTTGTCTGTGTTATAATAAACATCTTAAAGAGAGGCGCTTTTTGTATTTTCTTTTTATAAACTCAAATTTGAAAGTGTACCCTTTAGGTTCTGTGTGGTCTAGCGTGCTGATTAAATTAAACAAATTAATTTTGGTGGTTCCTGCACATGTCTGTAATCATAGGAAAAAAGAAAAATGTCTCCACCATAATCTATGCAAAAAGTATTGGATTCCAACTGATGAGAGGTGCTGTACAAGCCACAGGGAGCGATCATTTTCATATTTCACTATTCTTTTGTTTGATCAAACATAATTCACTGTGTTTGGACCACGTCAGACATATAAAAGGATTACTTATGCACATCACTGCAAAAACACAGGAGAAATGGCCCTGAAGTGCATAGCATAAGGTAAGAGATGACAGCTGTCTGTGCTATCTGGGGCTGCTTATTGATCATAAATGTATTGTTTACACTTCTGCGCCATGGAAACACCCCGATTCATTCGGCAACTGTTTGATATGTGAATATAATTCAGCAAAAAGAATGCTAAAACCGTATGAGCACCGGCAAGAGCTTTCAATTGAGCTGTACACCGGTCATATGAACCATATGAAAAATATGAAAATTCAATAGTTCAATACCCAGCTCGGGTAACCAAAACACTTTGTATTTAAGTGTAAATAACTTTTGTACAGTAGAATAAAAACCAAAGTGATGCATATGTGCATAGCTTCTACACTTTCAAACGAAAGGGGGTCTGGTGCAATGCTAGCCCTTTAAATCTTAAAGCGAAATTCGATGACGTCGCAGACCCCGTGTTTAATTAGTTAAGCACTAAATTTTGCTACAAATTTAAATTCCACACTTTTTGATGCAATACTATTTTAAAGCATCTTTAAAATGATACCAAATGTTTGCATTTACACCTCTGCATGTGGATTTGGGATGCTTTTAAATTTGGGTAGGCAAAATCCAGACGGAAATAGGAGGTTAAAAGAGGTTAAAATGCCAAATTAATAAAAAATTAGGCGAATGACTGCGAAAAGGTTCACTTTTTGAGAAAAAAGAACCACCCATTTTAATACGCTGGCTATGGGCATGTCCTATTGATCCTATTGTGTACGCGCAGGCACAGTGCGACTTCCGCTCTCATTCACTTCCATTTATTTTTAGATGTTAAAAACAGCTCGTAATGCTGCTTGATGTTGGAAACTGATATTGTCTTTTTCTTCTTTTCCTGTGCTGTAATAAACACAATTGTTTGTAGAACAACTAGTTTGACCATTTTCTGCCATTCATTATTCCTAGTCAATTCTCCAATGAGAAATTGAAATGGAAGGTCTAAAGCAAACGCAATACCGAGCTCACATCCGCATCACAGAATAAGAACCAAAGAAAATATTGATTTAAAAAGAGAGATTTGTGAGTGGTGAACTTGTTTATGCTCAGCACTGTACATCAAAAGGATTCTGCAAATGCTTTCCATTTTTACAACAGAACAGAAATAACAGTCGTAAAAATTGATAACATCCTACTATTCTAGACGCGTAGTAACAATATATGTTTAGAGCAGCTTCTGAGCAGACAGACAAACAAATGAGCACTGTTTAAAAGGTAAAACCTATAACAAACCTCAATTCTCTTTGTCTTCTTTCTCCGTCTTTGTCTGTTTGGTCTAGCTGTGTGTCGCTCTAAGCAGAAGAGACGTCTCATTCATTTGTTCTGCTCCAGGTCTGACATTAATCCAGTGAGTGAAACACATATGCCACATCTGCCCAACACAAACCATCCACAGCAATTACTGTACATTACACATGATCAGAGTCACAGATTCCATCCACGAGTAGCAGTGCGATATGGCTGTATATCAGCACTGGTGGGAGGCGTGCGTGCTTAAGCGTCCCACCAGTGCTGATATACAGCCCTATCGCACTGCTACGAGTGTGATATTGCATTTATACAACAGTTCAACATCACAATCCTGTATATAAATAAGAAAATCAAACACGGAGAGTCTAAAAACCCTATTTTTATTAGGAACTACTTTCTTTCTCCGTTCATTCACATCTTCAGCTGACGTCAGAACAGCAGAAGGCGTTACTAATTCGCCAACGTCACTTTGGAGCTAGTGTTTGAATGACTCAATTTCAATTCAATTCAATTCAGCTTTATTTGTATAGCGCTTTTACAATGTAGATTGTGTCAAAGCAGCTTCACATAAATGGTCATAGTAATTGGAACAGTGTGGTTCAGGTTTTAGTGTTTAAGTTCAGTTCAGTTCAGTTTAGCTCTGTTCAGTGTGATTTAATCATTACTGAGAGTTCAAACACTGAAGAGCAAATTCATCGATGTGTAGCTCTACCAATCCTGAACCATGCGAGGCAGTGGCGACAGCGGAGAGGGAAAAAAAACTTCACCTGATGGGAGTGAAGAAAAAAAACCTTGAGAGAACCAGACTCAGTTGGGCACGACCATTTTAATTTCTCCGCTGGCCAAAAGTCTTGTGAAGAACTTCCTTCGCCGTGGTTTATGCTGGAAGATGGCCTCAATGAAGACTCGTCTGTCCCTGGAGCGTCGCTGGAATCAGACTCATGTTTAAAGTGTCTGTCTAAAGTGTCTGTCTGTCTCTGTCTAAAGTGATGACAAAACTGCTGATTTTGCTTACACTTTAAGATTATAAGGCTAAACGTGACATGAAATGCCATCCATCTACAGAGATATCTTCTTACATTGTTACAGTCTACAGGATTTCTCTGTTGCAATCGGGATATCACAATAATTAAATCCAAAAATAACAAAAAATCCACTAACGTTACCAGACTGCTGTTGTGTTTGCGATAAGGAAAAACGCTAAACAAGTGCAGACTTTGCTTATTTCAATCTGCCAACACAACACACATTCCTGATATGCGAGCAAATCGCTATAAATACAGCATTACAACATACAAAAAGAGAGAGATCATCTAACCTGCCAACATGTCTCTGAAAAACCAGGAGACCGAGGGGGGATCGGGGGGGTGGGAGTATGGGGGGTGTTCGGGGGTGAGGTTGAGAACAGGATGCAGCGGGTTTTGGGTGGCCACTTCGATCGGGTACTGTACCAAAGTTGGCAACCCGGGGTGTTTAGTTTACAGGCTGTACCAAAGAGGAGGGTGGGTGAAATTAGGGTTAGGGAAATTAGAGATTTTTAGGGAGAAATAAAAATGGGATGTTGCGGGAGACTCAACCCAAGCTCATTCTGGAAACGTAGCACCGCGTTTTCTTTACGTGGCCGGAGGTACGTAAGGCCGCATTTAGTTTTTTTTCGAGCGAACACTGAGGGGCGGTGTGGTGCCGCTCCGCTCCTCCTCTTCGCGCTCGCCGGCTGACGGCTCGCCTCCGAGTGAAGGGCTTTCCCGATGCAACCAGTTTGTCCGCTTAGCTCACAGCGTTGCGTCGGCGGAGTGGACGCCCCGGAGGAGGAGGAGGAGGAGCCGGCCGCGGGGACGACGACCGGGATCGAGTCCGGGGAACAGCGGTTCCAGAAATCAGGTAAGATGAAAAACGGAATTCGAAAAATAAGGGCGAGAACGTGGCAGGATCCGAAAACGTGTCGAAATCGAAGACGAGAGATTTTGTTTTTTTTTTTTCTGGACGGCTTTTGCGAACTGTCGCTCGGGTTTAGGGAAGGAGGAGGAGGAGGAAGAGGAGGGTCGGCTAATTCGGCGGCTTTTCGCGCGAGAACGGCATGGGTGCGAACGGCAAGCGCTCCCGAGAGGCACCCGAGACGTGAAAAAGCGCGCACAGCGGCCTCTCGCGGATCCGCTAAAAACAAAAACCGCTCTAATACGTATCTCCCGGGACGTATCTCGCGGTCCACAGAAACGTCTACGTTTCCACAATGAGCCCGGGTTGGGGAGACTGGTCTGAAATACGGGATACTCTCATAAAAAACGGAAGTGTTGGCTAATGTGCTTACCAGTTTCATATTGATTTGATCTGCTATTGTTAAAAATCAGACTCTTATATCTTCTAAGCGTAAGGGCCTATTATGCGGTTCTGTCGCCATCTTGTGGATAGAAAATGTCAACTGTCGCCGATGAGCTCTCAATAATTGTAAATATTTTAAAATAGGCACTATTCTTGCAAATAAACTTCATAGTTGCAATCTAAACAGCTACATTCTCCACTAAAAAAGCCTCAAAAGTATATTTTGTTGTGAAACAGCAGTAATATTTGTCAAACTAGTGTCTGCTTGTTGCTGGCTGTATGTGGGCGGAGTAATACACAAAGGGTAAAGAGGCTGTACGGATGCTGATATTACTTAAATATATCATGGCTATCAGCCAATCAGATTCGAGATCCAGACAGGTATAAACTATGATAGAATATGTTTTCTATTACTTATGATTATTTACTTTTTTAATTCTCTCTCTTCCATTACTGAATTTATAGCTCCTTTCACACATACAGACCTTTCTGAAAAGTCTGTTCAAGAGTTCGCCCTTGCTGATGATTGATTATGAAGCTTGTTTGGCATGCTGTCCTGGGAGAGAGCCCTTAGCTGGTGAGATCCTCAAGCCTGGGGCTCCCTCCCGTTGCAGGGTGAGAGGGGAGTCTGAGCTCAGGTAGGTCTCGAGAACTCTGATTGATTATGAATTGGCTATGGAGATTATATGCTAAAATCATTGCTTGCCTATAATGACGATTTAATTTGATAAGTTATTTATGTTACATGTTTTGGTTAGTGGGAGGAAACCGTGGGGGAAAACCTACGCAAACACAGGGAGAACATGCAAACTCTGCACAGAAATGCCGGCCTGGCCAGGTAAGGTCTAAGCCAGTGACATTCTTGCTGTGAGGCAATGATGCTAACCACTGAGCCTCCGTGCTGCCCTGATAAGGAAAGGGGAGGAGTAGGGGTGGAAGGAGGGAGATGGCTTAAGATGCTTTGGTTATTTATAGTGATTTAGGGATCGTCTGATTGGTGGATCGTGCGTTAGCTACTGAGGATCAACTGCTGTCAATCAGAAGCGCATGCTCCTCTCGAAATTAGTTTATAAATAAGTAATGCTTTGTAAACAAATTTCAGGAGGAGCATGCACAGAAGTTTCAGTATCAAATACGTCATTGACAATTATTCTATGATCCAATCAGTTCTTGACCAAACCCCTATATATACCAAAGGTGTCTCACGACTTTAGCATCCCTCCACCAACCCGGACACCTCACCTCTTAAGCATTACATTCCCAGTGGGGAGGATTCTGGGGCCGGGCTAGATACGTCGCACAAATCTCAACTCCTCTATATTCCCTGGTATGTTCAGTTTCAGTTTCAGTTTCCTTTATTTATGTCATTCAACACATCACAATAGAATTGTAATGCAGAACGAAATTACGTTGCAACAGACCCAACAAGAACATAAAAAACATCATTATACAAACACTATCAAATCCTAACATGATAAAAAAGCTTTTATAATTCCATAAAAATATAAAAATATAATTATGTAATATATAACCTATTTTTTAAAAATCTCTGAAGAGAATAACTTAATACTTAAATAACTATTTCGCCATTTGTTGTAATATTAACAATTTATGCTAGTTTAACAGATTTATTATTGAACACTAGCTATCAACAATGTTTAAGAAATGGTATTATTCAAAAGTCTTATAATGACAGGATAAAAACTATCCCGAAACCGCACTGATTTGCACCTCAGGCTTCTGTAACGCCTGCCTGATGGCATGAGTGAGAGCAGGCTATGACCAGGTAAGGGGAATAACACGAGTTGGGGTGTCTTCCCCGAGCTCAGGACAGCACGCCAAATACGCCTTCTTCTTAAACGTTTGCAACTTGTGAAGCTTCGCTACGTGTGAACAGCCCCTTTTAAAAATACTGGTAAATTCGTTCCGGCTATTTTCCAGAAAGACAAGTTGTAACATTACCGGTAATTTGCCGGAATGCTGCGCTGTGTGAACGCAGAAGGAAGATTGCCGGAAAGAGCGAGTGCACGTCTAGAACATGCTGACATTAGATGTCTACTTTCGCCAATCAGAATAGTCAGATGCATTCACGTCCGCGCCGTTTACGAAAATAAAAGCCTTTGAATATTTTTCCAGACACATTTTGCTGCTAGATGTTAGTCAGATAACGTTTCTGTGTTCTTTCTTAATGCTCACTGTGTAAATAATTATTGATAAGATGTATACGATGAGCTATTGTTTGTTTACCTTTAAGCTCTGCTTCCTTCAGTTGCTTGACGCGTCGCATGTGCCTGAAAACCACTCTAATTGGTCCACCGTTTTTATGTTGTTAAATTGAAAAGAAAAGGACTGGGTGTGTTTATATCACCCCAATATGACTGTCTGTGCACTATACCTACACATATGTCTGTCCAAACAGCTTGAAAAGTAGATTTTTCACCATAGGTGCCCTTTAAGCATTTTTTTCGATTGTCTACAGATCAAACTACTGTCATGCTGTGTTCACACCAGACGCAGAACGCGCAGATTAATCGCACTATTTGCGCGTAAATTGCCGCGTGAACATTTAAGTTTACTTGCTTCATTCGTGCGTCAGATCCGCTTCATTCGAGTGTCAAATTCACTTCACAACATACGCAGATTCGCGTGACGGGCAGGGCTTCTGTCTGCCCGGTGACTCTAGCCTCATAGCTAAATGGCTAACATGGATTTTATTAAGAAAATAACAGTGTTTATGTGCTTTATGAAGACTGAAAAACAGCGTTGATACGTTTAGGGTCCTGTCTGAGTCCACTACATCCTTTCAGAGGTGCATCCAGCTCTGTGAGCTCATAGACTCCTCCAGAAACTCCAGACACCATCAACAGATTCTACGTCACAGTCACGCCCCCACCAGAGCAAGCTTCTGATTGGTTAACGCGGCGCGAATGTTTGCTGAAGTTCAGATTATCGAACTCGAGTGATTCGCGCGAAACGCTCGTTAAGCACGTCAAACACGCAAAACGCTCAATTCGCCCTGCGCTATTCGCGCAATTTGCGTCATTCGCGCCTATCGCGCCGCAGGATGTCTATTTATTATACAATGACTTGCCTTATTACCATAACTTTACCTAAATTAACCGAGTTAAGCCTTTAAATGGCGCTTTAAGCTCACTACTAAATACTACTAATAACAAAATATTATGCAGTGTCGGTCCACCATATAGTATTCTCACAGAAGCTGAACCAAGTCTTTTTTTCAAAAGGATCTTCAGTCTGTTCATCTGCTGAAGGACACATCTAAAGAAGTTGCCGGTTCGCCTGGAGAAATCAGGAAATAAACAGCATAAAGCGGCGGCTCTGAATGATGCATGAACTCCATGTAAAATTGATGCCAGAACTCTGGATTATGTAAGTGTGAGAAGTTTTCCTGAGAGTCGAGAGCTTGCGTAACTCAATACGTTACTACATCTGCCCACAAACAAACACTCACCCTGTGGGCTCTCTTTACTAGCTGACTTTTTTTGGCTGAGATCATTTTTCCGACCCCAAACGGCCTTTTTTGTGCAGAGATATTGAATAACAGGGCGTAGTAAGAACATATCGTGGGTTTAAGAGATTCAATAAAAGTAGATGAGTGAAACCTTCAAATATCAGATGCGGCAGATATATATATATATATATATATATATATATATATATATATATATATATATATATATATATATATATATATATATATATATATATATACATACAACACATACACAAATACACTATCTGACAAAAGTCTTGTTGTTTTAGGAAAAACAAATAACAACTCAACTTCTAGTTGATCATTTTGTATTAGAAGTGTCTTATATGAAAGGTAAAAGTCTCTAGATTTTGCTTATTTGAGCACAATAAAATATGATCATGCCTTGATTTTGACTCATTTGATTAGGACAGTAAGGTCTGACTCTGCTCAGACTAAAGTGTCATCACTGAACAGAAATAATGTCCAGTATAGAATATAAAGTCCTGCTGCAGTGGAGACAGAATGAATATTGTGTCTGACTCCATCATGAGCTTGGAGGACTGCATCCATACATCTCTGACATGACTCAAACCACTGATTAATAAAGTCATCTGGAATGAAGAAGAAAGCGTTCCTGCAGGACTCCCAGAGCTCATCAAGACTCTTTGTGTTCATCTTCAACTCCTCCTCCTTCTTCTTACCCGAGACATGCTCAATAATGTTCATGTCTGGTGACTGGGCTGGCCAATCCTGGAGCAGCTTGACCTTCTTTGCTTTCAGGAGCTTTGATATGGATGCTGAAGTATGAGAAGGAGCGCTATCCTGCTGGAGAATTGTCCCTCTCCTGTGGTTTGTGATGTAAAGTGCAGCAATGTCTTGATACCTCAGGCTTCACCAAACATGACAGATTTCTGTGAGAATCTTGGCTCCATGCAAGTTCCAGTAGGTCTTCTTCAGTATTTGTAATGATTGGGATGCAGTTCAACAGAACTGCAATCTACCTTCTGCCACTTTCCCAAATGATCAACTAGAAGTCAGGTTGTTATTTGTTGCACTTACATCTGGGATCAACGACAAGACTTTTGTCAGCTAGTATACACTTCATTAAATATGTACTCATTACATCACCTATGAATAAAATTACAACTAACTATGTCTTAATGTAATAACTTATATTTGATTGTTACTAGCAAGCTTAATTTGATTGTAAGGCAATAATGTTCATATTTCCTAAAGTTGCTTTGAAACAATTATTGTAAAAAGATATATACAAATAACTTGAACTGAATTTAATATAGTGACTCACTATTAGTGAGTTATGAAAGTTCTAATGTGAGTTAAGATGATCTGATATTTTGCATAGTAAATCCATCATGATGTACTTTCACTCTCAGTTCTGCTCATGAGACTGAATCTCTGTTTGTGTTGTGTTTGTGTTGATCATGTGTGGTTTTTTGCGCTGTAAACAGTTTACTCATTCAGACAGATTGAGCCTCGGCGCTGCAGACAGAAGGCTGATCGCAGCGGGAGACTCTGAGTTGTGTGTGTGTGATTACGTGCCTTTCTAGATACTTTTTGTTTCGGAACATGCAGCAAAAGAATAGAAAAACTCTATATAGTGAGTTATAAAAGTTCTAATATGAGTTCAGAGTTGTCAGATTAAAAGATTAGAAGTTGTAGATGTAGTGTTATATGGTAATACAGTGATGCAAATCTCCCGTTCCACCACATCCCAAAGGTGCTCTATTGGATTGAGCTCTGGTGACTGTTGTGGACATTTGAGTTCAGTGCACAATGTTCAAGAAACCAGTCTGAGATGATTCACGCTTTATGATATGGCTTGTTATCCTGCTGGAAGTAGCCATCAGAAGATGGAGACACTGTGCTCATAAAGGGATGGACATGGTCAGCAACAGTACTCAGGTAGGCTGTGGTGTTGACACCATGTTCATATGGTACTAATGAGCCCAAAGTGTGCCAAGAAAATCTCGCCCAAGCCATTACACCACCACCACCAACCTGAACCGTTGATACAAGGCAGGATGGATCCATGCTTTCATTCTGTTGATGCCAAATTCTGACCCGAACATCTGAACATGTCAGCAGAAATGGGGACTCATCAGAGCAGGCAACGTTTCTCCAATCTTCTATTGTCCGGTTTATGGTGAGTCTGAGACCGCCTCAAGGTTGGACGTGTTGTGTGTTCAGAGATGCTCTTCTGCAGACCTCGGTTGTAACGAGTGCTTATTTGAGTTACTGTTGCCTTTCTATCAGCTGGCCATATGACCTCTGGCATCAACAAGGCACTTGCGCCCACAGAGCTGCTGCTCACTGGAGATTTTCTCTTTTTCGGATCATTCTCTGTTAACCATATAGATGGTTGTGCGTGAAAATCCCAGCAGATCAGCAGTTTCTGAAATACTTCACCCCAAAGGTTATTTGTTATTCTTTATTCCTTTAAATAACGTAGCCTATTTGTCTTTTTAATGATTAATGAAGGACTTATAATGCTTTGTTTCATTGTTTATCTTTATTTACACGTAGCTGAGCATTTACAGCTAATAGTCTGTTTCTCTTCGTTCGCATCCCGTCCCTTTGTGCCACCTGGCGGCATAGTCGCAAACTGCAGCCATCCCAAAAAACACATTCTTGTTTTCTTTAGAGCGGCGGCGGTACATCCTGCGGCGGTAACGGTCACATTAAACTCTCACCTACTGTACATTTATTTTATTTCTACTAGTTCCCAAGGAAAGACTTCTAATGTTTGTTTATAGTTTAACTCAATAACTAAACCCATAATTCATATGTACACATATAATATTCACACATCATATGTGTAATATTTATCTGTAATATTTGTGCTTCAATTGTTTTTATAAATTATTTATTATTATTGATTATTTAAATAACTAAATATTTAATTTAATTTAAATTAAAGTCTAATAATTTAACAAACAAGGGCAGCACGGTGACACAGTGGGTAGTACAATCGCCTCACAGCAAGAAGGTCGCTGGTTCGAGCCCCAGCTGGGTCAGTTGGCATTTCTGTGAGGAGTTTGCATGTTCTCCCCATGTTGGCGTGGGTTTCCTCCAGGTGCGCCGGTTTCTCCCACAGTCCAAACACATGTGCTATAGGGGAATTGGGTAAGCTAAATTGGCCGTAGTGTATGTGTGTGAATGAGTGTATATGGATGTTTTCCAGTGATGGGTTGCAGCTGGAAGGGCATCCACTGCATAAAACATATACTGGATAAGTTAGCGGTTCATTCCGCTGTGGCGACCCCTGATTAATAAAGGGACTAAGTCGAAAAGGAAATGAATGGATTTAACCAACAATTGCTCTTCTTCACATCATCTCAAACCCATAAGATGAGCAACTGAATACACCGGACTGTCTGTTTAAGATGTGGTGTGTAAAGTAGGCCAAGAAATGTGTAATTCATCAGTTTGGATGAGCTCAGCACAATAACAGCTCGGCTTTGATGTGCATCTCCAATCCGTAACGAAGCCGCTCAAATGAAGGTTAATGAGAATTCAGCTAATTCTCTAATCAGCCCGTCTGTGCACAATACTGCCCTTTGAAATGTAAAGCAGCAGCAGCCAGTTCTTCTTTGTCTGTGTAATGAGTGATTGTTCGTGAATGAGTGAAGCGCAGTGTTTACATCACTATGAAATCTTTCTCTAAAAGATTCTCTGGCATCTAAAGGATAGGTGAGACTATATGCAGATGAAGGATGATCAACAGATCCTGGATTACAGGTTTTTTTTTTTACTGTTATCCAGGCTGTTTTAAAACTTGCTTGTGATTGTGAGATTGCTATTTTTATTATTATGCATCAACAAGTTTATTACTTACATGTCTATTTATTTTATATAAATAAAATAAATTAAAGCTAGAGTCTCATTCATTCATTCATTCACTTTTTTGTTGACTTAATCCCTTTATTAATCCAGGGTCACCACAGCAGAATGAACCGCCAACTTATCCAGCACATTTTTTCTGCAACCCATCTCTGGGAAACATCCACACACACATTCACACACACACACACACACACTGAGGACAATTTAGCCTACCCAATCCACCTGTACCGCATGTCTTTGGACTTTTGGGGAAACTGGAGCACCCGGAGGAAACTCACGCGAACGCAGGGAGAACATGCAAACTCCACACAGAAATGCCAACTGAGTCGAGGATCGACCCAGCGACCTTCTTGCTGTGAGGCGACAGCACTACCTACTGCGCCACTGCTAAGCTAGAGTCTAATAAATAAATAATTTCTTATCCTCATGTTATGCAATTATTGTATGCAATACTACAGACAATAAATAAGAATTATTAGAAAATATAAGAAATAATATATTAGTTTACTAAAATAGGAACATTGTTCCAAATATTTGTACTAATTTATTATGTAGAAACGTTACACATATAATGTGTAAATATTTTGGGCTCAAATTTAAGGATCAAAGTGCATTGCCCAAAAGCATTAAGAGCGTGTCTGAATCCACTTTTGCTATTTTAAAGATACTCTTTGCGCCCTGGTGCATGGTCTAACAGGGTTGTGCTTATTTACTTACTGAGTTCCGAGTGTGTCGTGAGCATAACGTGCATTAAACCAATCAGAGTCTCGTCTCACATTGCCTTTAAGAGTCAGTTGCGTCACGCCATGGTGCATTTGCTATTTACATGGTGGACTTTGTGAGTGTAAAAACTGAACGCTTCACTAGCGAGAAAACAGTTTAACCGAGCATCTGCAGTGGGAGGATAAAAAAATCTGCCTCCTTTATTCGACTTTCACTTTACTTTATTTTACGCTTTACTCCTTTACTTTGGTGGAGTGAGGAAACAGTGGAAACTCACTCCACTGAAGACTCCATTAGCCGACAAATTTAATTTCCTTTGTTAAGCGCAAATAATTGTTTTATTTTTAAATTCAGTTCTAATTTCCAGCAAAGCAATAAATAAACAATGTAAAGAAGTGTGGTCAAAAAACCAAACATATATATCCAAATTATATCCAAACACACGTCCTGTTCTTATGCCCTATATAGTGATGCAGATGACTCCAAAACCTCACAGATGGACAAATCTACACTTGTTTGTATTCAAACAAATATAAATATGCTTATAATAAATTATATGCATTAGACAAATGCATACTGTCATGAATAAACTGAAAAAGCCCCCGGAGATGGAGGCAATGGTGTTCATATTTATTTAGAAAGTAATTCTCATATTTGCAAAATTTTAATTCTTTAATTTTTTTACTTATGTAAAGATATTTGTGTGGTGCTTTGCATTTTGTATGTTTTAAGCAACGTTTAAGTGTTTGGACCTGCATGAGTGCATAACTAACGCGCTCTTCACTGGACTTTAGAGCAGCTTTTAGTTGGTCAATGGTGCAGTCTTTTTCAGTTCATCAAAATAGCAATGCACCAACAATGCGCCTTAACACACCTCCTTTATAATCCAGCACACCCATGAGTCCACAAAGTGGCACAAATGTATTTTGCTATTTAAACAACGTGATGCAAAACATGAAAATTAGAGTTGCGCTGGTCTGAAAATAGCAACAAATCACATCATACACATTGTGTGCCTTATTGTGCTAGTTGTATGATAGCGCCCTTTATCTGTAAATGTGTAAATATGAATTATGGGATTAGTTATTAAGTTAAACTTGCAAAACAAACATAAAATAAACAAACATTAGAATTATTTCCTATTAAAAATAAAATAAATGTTTTTATTTCTTATGTATTTTTTCAGAATTGTGAGATGTCAATATAAAATTCATAAAAATAAAGTGAAAAGTCTAAGATAATTGCGAATTATAAAGTCAATAAATATAACACATATAGAGCCCTATCATACATCTGGCGCAAGGCGCGACGCAATTGTTGTTAGCTAGTTTCGGCTTGGTGCAAGAGTCATTTTGACGTTTAAATAACAAATGCATTTGCGCTCATATGTGCACCCATAGGCGTTCTGATCTAAAAAAGGAGGTGTGTTAAGACGCATTGCTGGGGCATTGTTATCTTAAGGAACTAAGTGAAGTTTATTCATAAACTAATTTCGAGAGGAGCACGTGATTATGATTGAACACGGCTGGTTCTGCATTAGCATGCATGATCCACCAATCAGGCCATTCCTAACCCACTATAAAGAGCCAGGGTTTTTTCACTACAGTCATCTTCGATTTGAAGAATCCCCCCTTCCACCCCTACCTTTTCACCTTTCCCTCTATAGGGCAGCACGGTGGCTCAGTGACTAGCACTGTCGCCTCACAGCAAGAACGTCACAGGTTCTAGTCCTTCAACAGGCCGGTGGTCGTTTCTGTGTGTAGTTTGCATGTTCTACCCGTGCTTGCGTGGGTTTTCCCCGGGTCCTCCAGTTTCCTCCCACATTCCAAAAACATGCACAACAAGTAAATTGATAAATCTAAATTTGCAATTCAGGTAATCTTATAACGCAGCATATCTTGTAATAGCATTCAATTTTTAGTCATCAGCTCTTATCAAGGGGGAGTTGTCGAGATCTACCTGAGCTCAAGGCTCCCCTCTCTTCCTCCAAACGGGAGGGAGCCCAGGGCTCAAGAACCTTCGAGCTCAGGGCTCTCTCCCGGGACAGCATGCCAAACTTGCTTATAATCAATAATCAGCTAAGTGTGAACTTTTGAAAATACACTGATCAATAGACCAGATTAAAGCAGGTCTATAGTCCAGCGCAAAGCGTGTTAGTTGTGCGTCTCGCTTACACACTGCTTAATACACACAGGATGTACAGCAATACGCAAATATCTTTACAAATGCAAAATAATTAAAGGATTTGGTATTAAAAACAAACTTAAATTTGCCCACCTGTCAGGTTTTAGACCATATGGGGCACAGCATGTGTATTAGGATATAACTCAGTTGTTCGACCACACTTCGTTATTATTGTTCATTTATTCGTTTGCTGGAAATTAGAACTGAATTTAGAAATAGTTTTGAAACAAATCTTTGCGCTTAACAAACTAAATTAATTATAAATAGGCTAATGGATGTCTGTGCGTACAACACGTTTGCCTATCTACGAGAGTGAAAGTGAAAGTAGAGAATGAGGAGCCTCATCTCTCATTCTCGCACTGCAGATGCTTTGCTTAACGGTTTTCTTACTAGTGAAGCGTTCAGTTTTTCCACTTACAAAGTCCGCCATGTAAATAGCAAATGTGCTATGGCGTGATGCAACTGGCTCTTAAAGGGAATGGAAGATGAAACTGATTGGTTTATTCTCAAAACACACCCATTACTCATTAAGAGAATAAGCACAACCCCGTTAGACCATGCGCCACGGCGCAAAGTGGATTTTTCATTCCTTAGGAAAGCAAAAGTGGATTCAGACACGCCCTTAATGCTTTTTTGCCCTGCGCTTTAGACTTTGCACATGGATCGACAAAATAGTCCATAATGTGTTTTATACATTATGCCACGGAGAGTCCTCGTAAACCATATGTGTGAATGTGTGTGCGTGTCTGTGTGAGTGTGTAGAATAGAGAAGAAGAATATAACCAAGGTCTGTTTTTTTTCAAGGAACTCTTGAGTATTAAGAATTATTTTTTGTCCATTTATTATGGTCTGCTGTTAAAAAGACTTAATAATAATAGACAGACACACGCTCTCATACACAGACACACACGCACACACACACACACACACACACACAGGCTCTGTTCTCAGTTTCCCGCTGTTGCGTAGACCGGAGCCAAACATCAAAGGCTCCTTCACTCTCACTGTCGCCATAGCAACAATCAGCAGAGGATGGACAAGGAGCCTTGAGGATCAAACACTGGAGGACACTTGAAAAGCAGCTCTTTCAGTGCAGCCAATCTATTTTTACACACTGAGAGTCATAGAACAGCGATAAAAAATACACAAACCAAATATGATTGCAATATTTATTTTACCTCTTTTACAAGATGTAAGATAAGTGTCGTGTCTGTAAAGTTTCATCTCAAAATGCCGATCAGATTATTATGTTGGCTTGAGAAAGCCAACATACTGTTATACTACTCTGTCCTTGAAAACAAACGTATCTCCTCCTAGGCCGTTCATGCCACAAGGCTCAAATGTGGTCAAAATGTGCCTTCTACATTCAAGATTGTTGCTATATCTCCTCATGTCTATAAGACTTATCGTTTTTTTAATAAAAAATGTTAAATATAAATTTTTTATAACCCTGGGCATATAAAAACAATTATACAAGCCCCAAATTTGGCCAAAAGCTGTATTTAGATGCGTTAGATTTTGTTGCTATATCTTTAAGGTTTATCAGACTTATAGTTTTCCAATAAATAGTTTTTAAGCATTATTTTTCTTAAAATATGGCAAGTCATTTTTGACTTAAATTTAATATTTTTTACTGATTTTTGCATGTATCACTTTCACACTTCTTAAGCATTGTATTTTCAAAAAAATACGGCAAGCCATTTTTACATAATGTTCATTCCCTTAGTCCTTTTATTAATCAGGGGTCGCCACAACGGAATGAACCGCCAACTTATCCAGCATTTGTTTTACACAGCGAATGCCCTTCCAAGCCGCAACCCAACACCAGGAATACATAATGTTCAAGTCCAGTTTTTGACACTCATAAAGGCTGTCATAGAAACATCGGGGTTGATTTAGATCACTCATATTGCCAAGAAGCTTTGATGTATCATCACTAACCTGTCAAATGTCCCCATAGCAATTAAACAGTATAACCTAGCAACCATTTAAAAATAGTTATATCTCTACATCAGAACATCGTAGGGACCTGGGCATTGGCTTGTTTGACTCATGCTAGCAAATGGGACTTCCTGTGTACTATGCATGCTAACAATGATAATGGAAGCCAAGTGCTAATAACGATTAGCTACATGCTATGAATGATTATCTAAATGCAATAACATATGCTAGAAATGCCTACTAAGTATTAGCATTTAATCAAACATGTACACGAGCATTGCCATTTAGCAATTGCTTGGCAATGACCTAACAATGCCATAAACGTTTTAGCAACTGCCTAGCAACCACTTAGCAACCGCTGCCGTGCTTCCTGCCGACTGCCATTCCCAGTCCTAGCGCAGTCACGTTGGCTTTCTCAAGCCAACATCAAAGTTTATCAATGAACTTTAGGTTCTAGTTTATTATACCCTGCTGAATATGTCAATGTCGGGGTCAAAGGAAATTGTTGTTTATGTAGCCTGTGCGTTTAAATGCAAACAAGCTGCTTCTCTTTGTCTGGTTCTCCCCACCCACCGTTCCCATGTGTGTGTCTGTTTCTACTGTGTTGCGTCAGATAAACAGCAGTTAGTGACAGAGATAGACATGCATGAAGCAGAGATCCAGTCAAAAATACTATAGTAAGTCTAATGATGACTTCATGAAATGACGAGTCACACGTCACACACAAATGCTGTTGCAATGTTTGCAGTACACACGCACATACACGGACATGTTTTTGCAGATCTACTCATGGCAAATATGATAGGATACAAGTTAATCACTGCAAAAAAAATGACCATAGTTTCAATGCTAAGTATGGTAAAAACTGCAACAGGAAAAATTTGTAACCTTTCTCATAATTCCCAGCATGACACTTAAATTTTATGTCTTTGTGGACATTGCTGTGGTTCCTTTTAGTTTAGTTTAGTAGTTTGCTTATAAATATATAATGTATATACTATGTAGAGATTAATATCACAGGAGTAGCCGTGTGATATGGCTGTATATCGGCACTGGGTTGAGGCCACATTCTGAGCGCCTTAGTGTCCCACCAGTGACGATATACAGCTATATCGCACGGCTACAAGTGTGATATTGCGTTTATACAACAGTTTGACAGTATAGTCATGTATATAACAGAAAGTCAAACACGTAGAGTCTTAAAACCCTTTTGTATGCAAAACTACTTTCCTCCGCCATTTATTCACATCTGCAGCTGACGTCACAACAGCAGAAATCATTACTACTTCACCAACGTCACTTTAGAGCTAGTGTTTGAATGATTCTCTAGCGTAATGTCTAAAATGATATTAAACAGATGATTTTGCTCACATTTTAGGATTATAAGGCTGAACAGCATGAAATGCCATCAGTCTACAGAGATTTCTCAGTATTTCTATGTTGCAGTCGGGAGATCACAATAATTAAATTTCCTACATTTGTTCATTCTTTCGTTCTTTCATTCATTCTTCATACATTTATTCATTCATATAAATATGAAGTATATATATAATATTAGATGTTTTGTTTATTTATTTAAATAGGAATTATATATGATATTAATTTATTTTTTATTTATATATATATATATATATATATAAATACGAAGTATATACAATATTCATTTGCTCATTTCGTTCATTTATTTTTATAAATATGAAGTATATATAACATTCGTTTGTTCGTTCTTTCATTCGTTCGTTCATTTATATAAATATAAAGTATGTATAGTATTTGTTTGTTCATTCTTTAAATCGTTCAATCGTTCGTTCATTTATACAAATATGAAGTATATGTAATATTCGTTTGTTCGTTCTTTTGTTCGTTCAGTCGTTCATTTATATAAATATGAAGTATATTTAATATTCATTAATTAATTCATTTATTTATTTCTAGGAAAATTCAAGCTATGGATAATTGAATTTTTACATTGTTTGAATGAATGTTCCATTGATGTTAGCTTATAATGATGTTCCATTGATGTTTTGAGAATGTTCCATGTTGGTCAGTCATCGAGTTTGCCCGTCTTTTTCTTTAAATTGGGATGAAAGTATATTAGTCCAAAATATTGTCATTCATCAGCATTACTGAAAAGTACCATCCGTCTGTTCCTCTTTCAGATTAATAAGCGCAGTTGAAGCCATCTAACGCTGCAGACTAATTGATTTCTTTTTCTGCAGAGTGACTCATTTCTGTTGTTGAACTTCAGACTAAATGTCTGTATTTATACTCAATACTTCATTAACATGATCCGATAGGGATGTTTGAGGCTGGGATGAAATTAAATCGAGTGTCAAAGGGCTCCGTCTGCCTCACAATAACAAATTACATCTTAATGAATGGAAAATGATGTCTCCACTGTCTGAAGTGCAAATTGATTAGTGCAGAATTGGCATCTGCACAGCCAGCCATTGACTGATACAATCACAGTGAACGTACCTCGGTAATGTATAGAGTTACTCATTATTAGGGCCAGTTTGTGAGTTATAATTCTCCAAAGCAAGAGTTATTGATTTATGTCATGTTTATCATGTTTTGTTTTATTTTGTGCTTGATTTATTTAATGTTAATGTGTCTGTTATAACATTTAATGAATGAAAAAACATTTATTTTCCATTTTATTTTGTTTTGTGTTTTGTTTTGTTTTGCTTTATTTTGTGTTTTGTTTTTTGTTGTGCTTTGTTTTGTGTTTTGTTTTGAAATTTTTGTTATGTTTTGTGTTGTTTTGTTTTGCATTGCTTTGTTATTTGTGTTGTGTGTTTTGTTTTGTGCTTTGTTTTGTGTTTAGTCTTTTGTATTGTGTTTAGTTTTTTGTTTTGTTTTGCGTTGCTTTGTTTTTTGTGTTGTGTGTTTTGTTTTGTGCTTTGTTTTGGTTGAGTTTTTTGTTTTGTTTTGTGTTTAGTTTTTTGTTTTGTTTTGTGTTTAGTTTTTTGTTTTGTTTTGTGTTTAGTTTTTTGTTTTGTTTTGTGTTTAGTTTTTTGTTTTGTTTTGTGTTTAGTATTTTGTTTTGTGTTTAGTTTTTTGTTTTGTTTTGTGTTTAGTATTTTGTTTTGTGTTTAGTTTTTTGTTTTGTTTTGTGTTTAGTATTTTGTTTTGTGTTTAGTTTTTTGTTTTGTTTTGTGTTTAGTATTTTGTTTTGTGTTTAGTATTTTGTTTTGTGTTTAGTATTTTGTTTTGTTTTTAGTTTTTAGTTTTCTGTTTTGTGTTGAGTTTTTTGATTTGTTTTGTGTTTAGTTTTTTTGTTTTGTGTTTAGTTTTTAGTTTAGTTTTTAGTTTTTAGTTTTGTTTTGTGTTTAGTTTTTTTGTTTTGTTTTTAGTTTTTAGTTTTGTTTTTTAGTTTTTAGTTTAGTTTTGTGTTAAGTTTTTTGTTTTGTTTTTAGTTTTTAGTTTTGTTTTGTATTTAATTTTTTGTTTTGTTTTGTGTTTAGTTTTTTGTTTTGTGTTTAGTTTTTTCTTATTTTTGTGTTTAGTTTTTAGTTTTTTAGTTTTGTGTTTACTTTTTTGTTTTGTTTTGTTTTTGTGTTATGTTTTATTCTGTGTTGTGTTGTTTTGTTTTTGTTTTATTTTGTTTTGTGTTTTCTTATTGTGTTGTTTTGTGTTTAGTTTTGTGTTTTGTTTAGTTTTTTGTTTTGTGTTTAGTTTTTTTTGTTTTGTTTTGTGTTTTGTTATTGTGTTGTTTTGTTTTGTGTTTAGTTTTTGTTTTGTTTTGTTTAGTTTTTTGTTTTGTGTTTAGTTTTGTTTGGTTTTTTGTTTTATTTTGTTTTATGTTTGTTTTGTGTTAATTTTTTCGTTTTGTTAAGTTTTTTGTTTTGTGTTTAGTTTTTTTTGTGTTTTGTATTTCCTATAATATTTTGTCTTCTGGAGAAAGTTTTATTTGTTTTATTTCGGCTAGAATAAAAGCAATTTTTAATTTTATTAATGCCATTTTAAGGTCAATATTATTAGCAATATTTCCCCTATTATAGCTGTCATGATCTCAAACGATCCAGGCTTGCAGATCACTGGTAATCCACTTTGCGTTTGTGTGGCGAATGTGATGTCATCGTGGTGTTTGTGGAGGTTTGTTTTGGGTGTATGCGACATAATTTCGACTGGTGGAGCACACAACAGTTTTTGAAACTTGAGCGAACAGTTCGTGTCGTGTGTGTGTTTCCCAGTGATGGGTTGTGGCAGGAAGGGCATCAGCTAAGTAAAACGTGCTGGATAAGTTGTCAGTTCAATCTGCTGTGGCGACCCTTGAGTAATAAAAAGCCAAAAAAGATCATTATTAAATGCATGTTTAGAAATGTGATGGAAATAATCTTCTTGTTAAACAGGAATTGTTAAAAAATATACAGGGGGGCAAGTAATTCAGAAGGGCTAATAATTTTTACTTCAGCTGTGTGTATTTGTGCAGTTTAAATGCGTGTGTGTGGTTGTTTTTCTGCACTAAAGCGACTGATCAGAGGTCAGCGGCACCAGCCGTGTTGTTGCCATGGCAACCGTTTCTCTAGCAGCAGAATCCGTCTTTATTCTCCTGCTGCATCAGAGCACTCAGACAGATAATCTCCAGCCAGAGCAAATTCAGGATAACCTTCAGATGCTGATGTGTGTTGAGCTCACGTTCATGTTTCGGGGCCCAGATATCTCAGCTCTATATATGTCAGTTATATTTTAGTGTCACTGAGATACTGCTGTGATTTGTATTTACAGTTTTGCAGTTGTTTTTGTTTTCAAAACTGTATTTGTTTAGCATATTTTAATTTTTAATTAGCATTTTAACAAGTTACATTTTAAAATTTTACTAAAAAGTCACAAAAAAAGTGACCACATAAGTATAATTAAGCATTTTAAAATGTATTTATTATTTAAATATGTGTTCATTTACATTAAGTTAAACTAAATACAAAGTATAAATATTTATTTGAAAACTACCAAATATCAAAGAACATTTTTGGCTTTTATTCAAATATTTTTTAATTTTTTTGTTTTGTGTTGTGTTGTTTTTGTTATGTTGTGTTTTTTGTTTGTGTGTTTCTTTTGTTTTGCCTCCTGTTTTGTGTTTTGTTTTGTTTTGTTTTGTTTTGTTTTGTTTTGTTTTGTTTTGTTTTGTTTTGTTTTGTTTTGTTTTGTTTTGCGTTGCATTGCATTGCCTTTTGTTTTGTGTATTGTTTCATTTGGTTTTGTTTCGTTACATTAAGTTTCGTTCAGTTTCTTGTTGTGTTGCATTCCATTGCGTTTTGTTTTTTGTTTTGTTTTGCATTTCGTTTTGTTGCGTCGCCTTTCATTTTGTTTTGTTACATTATGTTTAGTTTAGTTTCTTATTGTGTTGAATTCCATTGCGTTTTCTTTAGTTTTTTTGTTTTGTTTTGTGTTTTTTTTGTTTTTGTTAATTTGTTTTTTTTTTTTTTTTTTTTTAGTTTAGTTTAGTTCAGTTCAGTTTAGTTCAGTTCAGTTCAGTTCAGTTCAGTTCAGTTCAGTTCAGCTCAGTTTAGTTTAGTTTCGTTTCAATTGTTTGTTTGTTTGTTTATTTGTTTGTTTGTTTTGTAGAATATGTTCAGATACTTAAAAAAACTAAGATAACTTAATGAATATGCAAAAAAAGTACAAATATTTCAGTAAATGTAAAATTACACTTTTGGCAAACCAAAAATGTACTGTAACATCATTTCACAACCTTTTAACCATCATTGATAAATTCAGCTTTAAAAGGTTTAAAGATCAAGGCACAAGTATCACAAAACATATTTCTTTTTCCATCGGTTTAGTCCCCTATTTATCAAGGGTCGCCACAGTGGAAAGAACTACCAACTATTTCAGCATATCTTTCACACAGCGGATGCTCTTCCAGCTGCAACAGAGTACTGGGAGGCACCCATACACACTTTCACACACACTCATACACTACGGCCAATTTTGTTTGCCCTATTCACCTATAGCGCATGTGTTTGGACTGTGGGGGAAACTGGAGAATCCAGAGGAAACCCACGCCAACACGTGGAGAACATGCAAACTCCACACAGAAACGCCAACTGACCCAGCCGGTACGCAAACCAGAGACCTTCTTGCTGTGAGGGGACAGTGCCAACCACCACTGAGCCGAAATAAATTGGAAAGGTTACAAACAGTTAATGATAAACTTCATTGTGATGCATTTTTTCAGTGTGTTAACATTGAGTATTGACAGTGAGTGTGTGACATCATCAGAATAGTTGAATCATCATCATCATCCTCCTCCGCTGTGCATTGCAGTAACATTACTCATCCATACCACATGTGTGTGTGTTGTGTCTCCTCATCTGAACAGATTGCCTGGAAACACACAGACTCAGAGAAAGTGGCGTCATCAGGCTCCGGATGGGAATCTGCAACTCTATCCGCTTTTAAATGGAGCGAGACAAAGAAACGGCACTCAGTTTCCAGCACTTCAGTGTGTAAATGCTTGCAGGAAGGTAAATGGTGTGTGTGTGTGTTTATGTGCTGACTGGGAAATGTTATGTCATGACTGAAGCAGATATGATGGATGAGTGTGAGTTAAATGTATATGTAGAACACACAAAAGCATTTCTAACCTGCACTATTGTAATTTTGTCACTGTTTATAAATTTACAAATTATTTTGCCTGTTAATATTTATACACCTATACAAACTTATACATACTTACCGGCCACTTTATTAGGTACATCTTACTAGTAGTGGGTTGGACCCCCTTTTGCCCTCAAAACTACTCTACTGCCAGCAGGATAACGTGCCGTATCATAAAGCATGAATTATCTCAGACTGGATTCTTGAACATGACAATGAGTTCACTGTACTCAAATGGCCTCCACAGTCACCAGCTCTCAATCCAATAGAGCACCTTTGGGATATGGTGGAACGGGAGATTCACATTATTTATTCGCACACACACACACACACACACACACACACACACACACACACACACGCACGCACGCACGCACACACACACAAACACACACTCATACATACACAATTACATGTACACACAGACACACACTCACATGCACACACACTCAGATTTACATACTGTAGATACACACAAACACAAACCCACAAACACACAATCACATATACACGCATGCACACAAACACACACACACTCACACACACACACACACACACACACACACACACACACACACACACACACACACACACACACACACACTCACATATACAAACTTATATACACAAACAGACACACACACACACATATACATATTTTTACACATGCGACCACACACACACATACACACAGACACACAAAAATATACATAATTACATACACAAACGCACTCACATACATATACACACTTACACACTCACACACATACACACATGCACAGACACACAAAAACATACATAATTACATACACACACATGCACACAAACACACACACAATTACATACACACACACACACACACACACACAGTATACAAACACACACACACACACACACACACACACACACACACACACACACACACACACACACACACACACACACAGTATACAAACACACACACACATTATACAAACACACATTATACAAACACACACTCACAGCATACAAACACACACACACACACACACACACACACACACACACACACACACACACACACACACACACACACACACACACACACACACACAGAGAGAGAGAGAGAGAGAGTAGCTGCTCTTCAGGTTGGACAGGCAGATTGTTTCTCTGAACTGTGCAGGTCAGACCTGCTCCTGCTTCACCCTGGTGACTGTAGCCATCGGCAACTTAAAGCATGTGACGCGCACAGAACATGTTGACTGTTAATATTTCTGTGTGGGAAACTCAATGCCAGAGATGGAGAGCATGACGAACTCTACAGTATCACACACCAGCTCTGAGAAGTGAGAGCATTCCGCATTTAACTCTTTCCCTCCATATTTGTATTACAAAATAAATATTTGAGTTATAATTCTGATTTATATTTTGATAATTAAACTTATTCGCATACATAAGGCACATACAAGTTACTTATTACTACGTACACTCACCGGCCACTTTATTAGGTACACCTACCCCATTTGCCTTCAGAACTGCCTTAATCCTTCGTGGCAGAGATTCAACAAGGCACTGGAAATATTCCTCAGAGGTTTTGCTCCATGTTGACATGATAGCATCACACAGTTGCTGCAGATTTGTCGGCTGCACATCCATGATGTGAATCTCCCATTCCACCACATCCCAAAGGTGCTCTATTGGATTGATATATGATGAATGTAGAGGCCATCTGAGTACAGTGAGCTCATTGTCATGTTCAAGAAACCAGTCTGAGATGATTGAGCTTTATGACATGGCTTGTTATCCTGCTGGAAGTAGCCATCAGAAGATGGAGACACTGTGGTCATAAAGGGATGGACATGGTCAGCAACAATACTCAGGTAGGCTGTGGTGTTGGCACGATTCTCAATTGATACTAATGGACCCAAAGTGTGTCAAGAAAACATCCCCCACACCATTACACCACCACCACCAGCCTGAACCTGAATGCATGTAAATATATTTGTTTTGCATATTTATGTATTTTATATGCCGTGTGTGTGTGTGTGTGTGTGTGTGTGTGTGTGTGTGTATTTATTTATACATGTATACAGGGCTTTACATTACCTTTTTTAATCACTGGCCACTGTGGCTAGTAGTTTTCCCATGTTACTAGCCACTCTGCATTTTCACTAGCCACAATTTTGTTGTTGGGGAAATAAATTTCATATGCATAAATTTGATGTCGACACGCTAAAATTACTTGATTTAAGTTGTGTGTTAGGTCCACATGCGTCCTCATTCATTTCACTTTTTGTGTGTCGAGTATGAGTTTGCTCAATGAGCATAAGCAAAGGAGTCATGGTTTAGTGTTATATTGCAATTAGTTTTTATTTCACATGACTTTTTAGGGCTCAAAATTATTGATGTACCAAATTTATCTCTATAACCACATGAAACAATAATTATTTCTTAGCCACAATTTTTTTTTTGTTTTAATGTGTGAAAACAAGCAAAATATATATATAGCTGTATACTATACTTTTTATTTAACAAAGCATTTCTTTAAAAAAGAAAGAAAAGCAATTGAATTTTAAAAAAAGAACTAGTCATGTATCAAAACATATGCACAGTAATCTGTGCATTAAACATAATTCAGGTCTAAAGGGGTTAATGTAAAGCCCTGCATGTATACATATACACAGTACACAGCTCTTTATTATACAAATATTAACTTTTATCTTGTATATGATTAATGACGAACAATCATTTGACAGCACTTATAAGTTCCCATATATATTTATGTATATACATATAAATACACACCGTCCATGAAATACAAAAGAAGTATATTTATATATGCGTATTTATATATAATACAACTTTGTAAATATGTATGTAAATATATTTTTGTTATTTTGCATAGATATACACAGCATACACACTGCAAACTTATAACTTGGATGTGAAGAATTATTCGACAGCATTAATTGTTTCCCATACATCAAAGCTCAGGTGTGTTTATAAACCCCTCTGAATGAACTAAGCAACAATAAAGATGGAAAAAATTAATGTAAGCCGATTGTTATCTTCTTTTTTTCTTTTGAGAACAAAACATGTGTGAGCTGAATGCATTTAGTAGGAATATGGTACATTGAAGGAGGAACAGCTGCCAAATTCAGCCTCGTGTTGTTCTAAACCAGCTTTTCCTTCCTTCCTGCATTAAAACACAAAAGGAAATGTTTTCTCTGATGTCCAGAGCAGCTGTTTACCAGACTGTGACAGTTCCTACAGGTCATTTATTTTCATTTTACTGAACTGCTTTATTGGCATTTTTAGCTTTAGTCATCTATGGTACATTAAAGTCATTTAAGCAGCCAATGCTCATCAGCAAAAAGGTGAAATATAACTGCTTTATAAATATATACACACGTCCACCACAACAGGAAGTAAAAAAAAAAACTGCATCTGCGTTAATTGCGTTAATCTTTTTAACGCGTTAATTATTTACAATTAATCGCATGCGTTAACGCACTAATTTTGACAGCACTAATATATATATATATATATATATATATATATATATATATATATATATATATATATATATATATATATATATATATATATATCTAGGCCTATATACATACATATATATATATATATATATATATATATATATATATATATATATATATATATATATATACATACATACATATACATACATACATAAACACATACATACATATATATATATATATATATATATATATATATATATATATATATATATATATATATATATAGGCCTATATACATACAAACATATATATATATATATATATATATATATATATACATACATACATACATATACATACATACATAAACACATACATACATATATACACACACATACATATATATATATATATATATATATATATATATATATATATATATATATAGGCCTATATACATACATATATATATATATATATATATATATATATATATATATATATATATAT
>NC_141033.1:51947500-51960000 GCF_052040795.2 Danio rerio | reverse complement strand
TTTTGTGAATCTTTTTGTTAGTGCTGTTGAAGAGAAATTTTTTAACAAATTAGAATTTTAATTTCTACTAACTATGCTATCTTTGCCATGATGACCACTGATAATATTTGACTAGATATTTTCAACATAGGCTCATTCTGAAAATGTACCCCTATATACATTTCTGGAGATCATAAATGATGTAGCCTGAGGTACATATGGCTGCATTTCTTCTTCAAAATGAACGCTATGGGGCGTTTTGTCAATGCTGTTCTGTTCGCACTTTCCAGCTGACCACTTACCTTTATATGGACGCTTTTTCCGCTGTTATCAGTTTGTTTAGCAGCTCGCCATGCACTTCGGCGAACTTGGGACACAGAGCGAAGTTGATCATGATGATGGGGTTTGAGTCCGTTGATAGAACGATTTCAGAAAGCGGGTAAGACAAAAACAATAGAAAAAAAATGTAAATCAACGAGTAAAAAACAGGGTGAGAATGTGGTAAAATCTGAAAATGTGGTAAAAATCAGGCGGTTGGTTGGGTTTAGGGAAGGGGGTGGGCGCTGGTCAATCTGTGCTTTTGAAAACACTATCGGTTGGGTTTAGGGAAGGGGATGAGTGGGTCAGTCGATCGGTCAATCAGTCAGTCGACAGCAGCCTCTGGTGGATTTACGTGAGAACAGCAGGCATTAATGGCACTTGGGAGAGAATTTTGAGCTCTGAGAAGGCGTACACAGTGGCCTCTGGCGAAAACAAAATCTGCAAAAAAAAAAAAAAAAAACTACTGGGACGTATTTGGCGCTCTCTAGATATATATACAGTGGTACGTTTTCAGAATGAGCCTGGGTTTGATATTTTTCAAGGTACTAGCATTCAGCTTAAAGTGACATTTAAAGGCTTAACTAGGTTAATTAGGGTAATGTGGCTAGTTATGTTAATTAGGCAAGTTATTGTAAATAAATGGAGCTCTCAAACTCTCTCGCTTCAATTCTCCACTAATAGTACAAATAGGAATATTAGAGGCGTAGCTCTGCCAAAATAATGAAAAATACCCTTTTTTTGCTCATTTTTGTGGGTATTTCTGTGGGGATGTTTTGCTGAATGTTGATATAGTGGAAATAAAGGAGGAGATAGTCAATTATATGCACTTTTGTGATTTTTTTTCTGTTAGTGCTGTTAAAGAGAGATTTGTTTTTGTACAGATCATAGTTTTAATTAATTTCTAATAACTGCTATCTTTGCCATGATGACCGCTCATAATATTTGACTAGATATTTTCAACATAGGCTCATTCTGAAAACGTACCCCGATATACATTTCTGGAGATCATGGATTATGTAGCCTGAGGTACAAATGGCTGCATTTCGTCTTCAAAATGAACGCTATGGGGCGTTTTGTCAATGCCGTTCCTTTTCGCACTTTCCAGCTGACCACTTACCTTTATATGGATGGCTTTTTCCGCTGTTATCAGTTTCTTTAGTAGCTCACCATGTATAGATTTCTGTGGGGATGTTTTGCTGAATGTTGATATAGTGGAAATAAATGAGGAGATAGTAAATTATATGCACTTTTGTGATTTTTTTTTTCTGTTAGTGCTGTTAAAGAGAGATTTTTTTAACAGATTATAGTTTTAATTAATTCCTAAGAATTATGCTATCTTTGCCATGATTTGCGGTGGTGCAGTAGGCAGTGCTGTCGCCTTACAGCAAGAAGGTCGCTGGTTCGAGCCTCGGCTGGGTCAGTTGGGATTTCTATGTGGAGCACTAGTCCATAGACATGCGGTACAGGTGAATTGGGTAGACTAAATTGTCCGTATGTATGAGTGTGAATGAGAGTGTACGAGTGTTTCCCAGAGATGGGTTGCAGCTGGAAGGGCATCCGCTGTGTAAAACATATGCTGGATAAGTTGGCGGTTTATTCTGCTGTGGCGACCCCAGATTATTAAAGGGACTAAGCCGAAAAGAAAGTGAATGAATGAATACTTTCCTTGGTAATTAATCACTAATTATGTGACTAGTTACTATTTGTGGGAAGTAACTATAACTAATTACTCTTCTAAAGAAATTAATATCAAATTGTATTGGAATATGTACATCTACACGCATTTTTTTTAAAGATACATTTTTGGCCTTTTTAAATTAGATGGGACAGTATTAAGACAGGAAGCAAAGTTGGAAAGAGAGAGGGAGTAGGGTAGGGAAATATCCTTGAGCCGGGATTCAAACTCAGGACGCCTCGATGTGCCACTGCACCGAATGTCAGCGCGCTAACCACTAGACTATTGTGCCGACACATTTACACACATTTTAACATCAAATTCTGTTGGTATGCAACATCTGAGCAGTATTCTAGTACAACATGCACTGGCGTCTCTCACTACAGGCCATTAGAAAGCGACAGCTGTGGGCTTTGAGGGGTAAAATAAGGTTATCTGTCTCTTTTTTTTAGCATAGAGCATCCCTGCCAGCTCTCTCCATCAGGGGATTCCTCTGTGTTTGTGAACATGCAGACATTGAGCTAATTGACTGAATTCAGACAGCCACCAGCTCTTTTCCTGAGGGAGTGACCTGTCAGTCATATTTCAGCATCTGTATGATATCAGAAAGCACAGATGGATAATAGTTGCTCTTTTTGTGGCGCTGTCAATCATTTTTATTGCTTTAATAGGTCAGTACTATCATCTGATTACCACCAATGACCTGCTTTGATAATATTTTGACATATACTTTGCTGTTTTCTGTTATATTCAGCAGTGATGTGTGGTGTGAAATTTAGCATCATTCCAGCTGGACAAGATCTAGTCAAATTCAACATTTTGTCAATATTTAAATATCAAATTTAATTGAAATTCAGTATTTTAGTGACATTCTAAGATGTCAAATCGTTTGGGCCTCTAGTGTTTTAGCAACATCGTGGCTCCAGCTGATTGAAGTCCAACATGTTAGCTATATTATAACGTCAAATTAAATTAGCAGCTTTCTAATGTCAAATTCTACTCCAATTCATAATTTAGTTAGCATTAACATCATCAAATCTAACGTCAAATTCTGTTAGAATATGTAAATGTAGCTATATTCCAACATTGAATCTATTAGAATGCAACGATTGAGGAACGTTCTAATGGGAAATTCTATTAGAATTTGTCAATTTAGCAACATTTTAACATCAAATCCTACGCAAACATTAAATTCTATTGGAATATGTAGTTTTAGCAACATTCTAACATCGACTTCTATTAGAATATGTCAATTTAGCAATATTCTAACATCAAATTCTATTGGAATATCTACATTTTAGCGACATTCTAACACTAAATTCTAATAGATTGCAACATCTGCGCAGTATTCTAAGATTCAAACGTTGATTGAAATCTATAATTATAGCAACAATCGAATGTGAAGCTCTATTAGAATTCGCAATTTTGTCCTATACATATACATGCATCTACTTTTATTTATTAATATGTTAATAATACACATGTTAAGATTAATGCAGTCATGAATGAGTCATAATGCAGCTAATTTGATCTTCAAATCAAATGAAATCAAATCACTTTTATTGTCACACTTGATCAGCAGCACGTGTACTGTGGATGAGTGAAAAGCCTAGGTGCTGGCAAAATACAGACAGTGCAAAATACAGACAGTGCAAAATACAACAGCATACTCACAAAAAATACAGGAGAATGTAAAATTGGCAGTGTTGACAGCGATATGTACAATGAATAGGTGTATCCATAGTTGTAGGCAGTATTGTTTCAGGTATGGATTGGTTAAAGTGCAGTGCATGCTACATATTGATGGAGTGCAGTGAGGAGTATTGAAGAGTCTGTGTGTGGTTTGTTTAGTGTTCATCAGCCTGATAGTCTGAGGGAAGAAGCTTTCCTTCAGTCGGCTGGTGCGTGACCGGATGCTGCGGAACCGTCTGCCTGAGGGTAGCAGAGAGAAACGTCTATGGCTTGGGCGGCTGGAGTCGCTGATTATTCTCTTGGATTTCCTCATGCACCGCCTGGTGTAGATGTCCTGGAGGGAGGGAAGCTCACCTCCTCCAGCAGTTCGCACAATCCTATGTAGGCCTTTGCCATTGCTGCTGGTGCTGTTTCCATACCAGGTGGTGATGCAGCCAGACTGGATGCTCTCCACAGTGCAGGTGTAGAACGAGCGGAGGATGTGGGGGCTCATTCCAAACCTCCTGAGACGCCTGAGGAAGAAGAGGCATTGTTGTGCCTTCCTCAGCACTGTGTCTGTGTAAGCCGTCCATGTCAAATCCTCAGCGATGTAGCCTCCAAGAGACTTGAAAGTGCTGACTCTCTCCACTGGCGTCCCGTTGATGGTGATGGGGGTGTGTTCTCTCTTCTCTCTCCTGAAATACATCACCGGCTCCTTGGTTTTGCTGATGTTGAGTGAGAGGTGGTTTTCCTCACACCACTGCGTCAGAGTGTGCGCCTCCTCTCAGTAGGCCGTCTCATCTTTATCTGTGATTAGGCCCACCACCGTTATGTCATCAGCAAATTTAACGATGACGTTGGAGCTGTGTTTGGCTGTACAGTCGTGTGTGTACAGGGAGTACAGGAGTAGGCTGAGAACACAGCCCTGTGGAGCACCAGTGGTCAGTGTAGATGAGGTGATGTTGTTCATTCTGACCACCTGGTGTCTGCTTGACAGGAAGTCCAGGATTCAGTTGCAAAGAGAGCTGTGTAGGCCCGGAGCCTGGAGCTTCACCTTTCTTCATGAGGTATAAAATCAAACACAAACACGTGAATGAATCTCTGTTGGTTTGTGAAGCTAAATGAAGCCCGCAGGAGGAGCAGAGCAACATGACGAGTTTCTGAGGAGTACAGTGTTGTCTTTTATCGCTTTAAGAAGCTGTCAGTCTCTGGAGACATTGAGTGTCAAGACTGCAATTATCGTCCTCGTGCGCTCTCACTGAATGTGAAGAGATTGATGGACTGTACGAGACAGCAAAGGGATTAGGTGGCTTTATAGTTAAACATCAAACTGAAGCTAATACAGTCTATGATACTTTGTCTTTTTTGTATTAATATTAGGCATGTAACAATATTGTAAATACCGTCATACCGCAATAGTAATTTTTTTCAATATTACCGTAGGCGCATGACTTAATAAAACTATATTTCTGAGAAAAGTTTGCTTAGGCGAATGAAGCGAACGGGAGGTAGCGGGAACTTCAATTCCCATCAGCCTAGGCGTGGCCATCATCCTTTGCGGTCTGTTGTCACTACAGATCCAGTAATGCGGAAATGGAGTGTGCTGCTAGTAGCGGGGAAGAAAAAGATCTGGAAATGATCGAACCTAAAGCGGGTTTTAAATCGGATGTGTGGAAGCATTTCGGTTTCTTTCTAAAAAGATACAAAAAAGAGAAAAGGTGACAGAAAAAAACAGTATGCAGGCACTGCCAGACTGTGGTGTAATATAAGTCGGGGAATACAACTAAAAACAGTCATGGGGACTGCAGAACACAGCACACTGTTCAGATTGATGCAGACATTGACTTGTACCGCAAAGAGACCTCTATCTCACTCATGGCTTGTCCTCTCAAGTGGTGGAAAGACAATGCACAACGTTACCCACTGCTGTCAACCTTGGCTAAATCATATCTCTCTGTCCCAGAAACCTCAGTCCCAAATGAGAGTTTTTTTTTTCTGTTGCAGGGGACATTGTAAATACCCAGAGATCCCAACTTTTACCAGATTATAGTTCTATGATAATTTTCCTTAAAAACCCATCTCTATCTAAGTGAGTGAGTGATTACATGTTGAGTGTGATGAGTTTTCAACAATACTAAATTGAAACTTTATTTTTTTATATGGTTTAATAGTTTTTTGTTATTAAAATTGAAAAATTGAAGTTCCTGTTTCGAAACTTACAGATAGATGGCGAATTTGTATGTCATTGATATGTTCAGTGCTAAGGTAAATAAACACTTTTGCCACTTTTTTTCGAGTCTTTTCATTAGTTTTGTTTTTCCTGTAAATTATTCAATAAATACCGTACCGTGCCATTCATACCGAGGTATTATCGTACCGGGAAATTCTGATACCGTTACATCCCTAATTATTATTATTGTTATTATTATTATTTTTTAGACCATTTTGAGGGATGTGAACAAAAACAATGGTCCCAACGTGTTTCCTGTTTTACATCTTTAATTTCTATAGCTTTCGAGAATCCAAAAAGGTCCACATATTGAAAAATAATATTGATAAATAAAAATAGTTAGGATAGCGGTTTTAACATTAAGATATGTTTGAATGGCCTCTTGTTAGAGTGATGAAATAAGTGGGATAACAAGCGAGAAATGTTCATGGGCCAATGACGTCACCACATTGAAATAGTCTATACCAGTGTTTCTGAACTGGTGGGTCGCGGGAACATTTTCAGTGGGTCGCGAAGTGTGTGGTCAAAAAAACAACAAAAGTTTAATTTTTAACTTATTTTGACTTATATTTTGGAATGCGTGCATGACAACCGTACCGTTTGACATGTGAAATTTCATTTAATTATAGCAACAAATATGTCAAAGCGCAAGTACGACCCCGAATATGTAAAGTATTAATTTACATATATTGACTACAAAAAAAAGACTTAAAGCTTCAGTGTGTCATAATTAGTGAGGTGCTCTCACAAGAGAGCACGAAACCTTCTAAATTAAAACGACATTTAGAAACTAGACAGCATGTTTTATTAACAGTTTAGTTCATGGTAACTGAACCTTTCCTTACCCTAACCACTGTTCACAGTATTTGTCACTTTTACTCTGTAATTTGATCCATTTTGTTAAATGACAGCAAAAAAAGATAGTTTATTTGTAAGTCTTGGTGATTTCCTTATGATTTATCTGTCACTACTTGTGTATGTAAAGAAATAAATACAAGTAAATAATTATTCCTAAAATTGTATTATAGTTCCTAAAAATTTGGGTCGCGGCTTGATGACCATGTAAAAAAGTGGGTCCCATGGCCAAACCAGTTGAGAACCCCTGGTCTATACCACGGGTGACCAATCTCGTTCATGGAGGTCTGGTGCCCTGCAGGGTTTAGCTCCGACTTGCTTCAACACACCTGCCTGGGTGTTTCAAGTATACCTAGTAAGAACTTGATTAGCTTGTTCAGGTGTGTTTGATTAGGGTTGGAGCTAAAATCTTCAGGAAACCGGAGCTCCAGGAACAAGTTTGGTGATCCCTGGTCTATACAGTACCTGCATTACTAATGACTAATTTAATTAAATTTGCTTTATGCTTTTATTTATTTAATGTACTGTTTTTTTATTTGTCACAACTGTTGCTTTTATACAGCATTAGAAAAAAAATATCTTGACTTGGCTTAACTAAATTACTATTCCTTAATTATAAAGTTGCATTTTAGCATCAGCGTTGATGTTTAAATGTCACTTGATTTTCAAGAAATATTTTCAAAAACGTTTCTGACTATTACAATGTTTGTCTTACTTCAAATGTTTGAATTATTAAAAAATCTATAGTTAATAAGTGCAGTATCATCAATCAGTAATCAAATAAAATATCTAATTTATTTAAAATTAAATATTTTATTACATATTTAAAAATAAAATCAATAATATCTTTATTAGCCCCTTTCACACATACAGACCTTTCGGGAAAATTACCAGCAATTATGGTATGTGTGAACAGGCCCTTTTTGAAAATACCGGTAAATACAATCTGGCTCTTTTCCGGAAAGAGAAGTTGTAACATTAGCAGTGATTCGCCGGAAAGCTGCGCTGTGTGAATGCAGAGGGAAGATTGCCGGATAGGGCGCGTCCATGTCTAGAATGCGCTGACATAAGACGTCTACTTTAGCCAATCAGAACACTCAGACGCACTCACGCCCGCACTGTTTGTGAGAATAAAAGCCTGTAAATATTGTTCCAGACACATTTAGCTGCTGGATGTTAGTCAGATAACGCTTATATGTTCATCTTAATGCTCACTGTGTAAATAATTATCGATAAGATACTTATGATAAGCCGTTGTCGGTTTACCTTCAAGCTCTGCATCCTTCAGTTGCTTGTGAAGCAGCCAGCACACACACATATCATGTACATCTCGACATGCGAAAGTGTTTCTCTATATGTGTTCATTAAAGTTGTTTACAATACTGATCCTTCCACAGAGTTTGTAATGTAGTCAAATGTTTACAAATACAAGCGCAGCCGTTTAGAGCTCATTTCTGGTTAATGATGTCAGAATTTACCGGTATTTTGGAGTGGATGTGTGAATGCTCTTTTCCGGAATAATTTCTTAACGTCCTCGCCTGTGTGAACAGCGCTTTTTTGAATTTACCGGTAAATACGTTCCAGATATTTTCCATATATTTACCGGTCTCACTGTGTGAAAGGGGCTATTCTCACTTCTCGCATCCTTGAATAAAAGAATGATTTAAATATACTGTAAACAAATGATTTGTTTTAGAGAATTATAACACAACAGGATGGTTAAAAGTGTTTTAATCTGAATACATATAATGAGAAAACCTGAAAGCCGATGTAAATGTACAGTTGAAGTCAATATTATTCGCCCTCCAGTGAATTTCTTTTTCAGAAATTTCCCAAATGATGTTGAACAGATTCAGGAATTTTTCACAGTACGTCTGATAATATTTTTTCTTCTAGAGAAAGTCTTATTTGTTGTATTTCAGCTAGAATAAAAGCAGTATTGAATTGTTTTAAATCCATTTTAAGGTCTATATTATTAGCCCCCTTAAGCAATATTTGTTTTGGATTGTCTCCAGAACAAGCCACTGCTATACAAAGGCTTGCCTAATTAGCATAACTTTACCCTAATTAACATAGTTAAGCCTTTAAATGTCACTTTAAGCTGAAAACTAGTGTCTTGAAGAATATCTAGTCCAATATCATTTACTGTCATCATGACAAAGATAAAATAAATCAGTTATTAGAAATGAGTTATTAAATCTATTTTGTTTAGAAATGCGTTGAAAAGATTACTGTGACTGTTAAACAGAAATTGGGATTTCAGCTGTAAAAGCGTGTCTTGTTTTTTCATAGCTGTGAAAGTGCAGCGCTGGAACATGTTTTGGAGGCTGATTTGGAGGCCTGTCATCTCCTCCTGAAAGGCCTGGATCAGAGAAACCTCAGCCTCTCCCAGACGGAGGATCTTCCCTCAGGATCCGCATCTGCTTCAGATGTCCTGCAGTTCACTAAAGATGAAGAGGACTGCGCCATGTTGACTGCTTTAGGGGGACGCTGGTGTCCCGAAGCTGATCTACAGCACTCTCAGTTCACAAAGGTAAAAATTCTACACCATATATTACCACAGAATTATCGAAATATTATGTGCAATGCAGTATTCAGTTAAAGTCAAACGTATTAGCCCCCTCTGTATATTTAGTTCCAATTTCTGTTTAACGGGTGGAGTATTCCTTCAACACATTTCTAAACATAAAAGTTTTAATAACTAGTTTCTGATTTATTTTATCTTCGCCATGATGACAGCGCATAATATTTTACTAGATATTTTTCAATAGTAACCCTTCTTCTTCTGCTCCCTTCATTTCCATTAAACCTCTTCATTTGCTAATCTTCCCTCTTTTCTCCTGCTCTTCCTGTTTGTGCTGTTCGTTTTTGCCGTCAGCTCTGTAGGCCTTTGTTGTGTGTTTGTGCATGGCTGTGTGTTGCTTGTCTGCTGTTGTCTGTTGTGTGCTGAAGATCCTGAAGGACTGAAGGTGAGCGGATGCTTTTCACTCACTCACTGCTGTGCTAATCTTGTATCACTTACTGTACTGTGTGTGTGTCTGCTGTAGTGTGTTTGCGTCTGCTGTAGTGTGTGTCTGCTGTAGTGTGTGCGTCTGCTGTGGTGTGTGTTTGTGTCTGCTGTAGTGTGTTTGCGTCTGCTGTAGTGTGTGTCTGCTGTAGTGTGTGCGTCTGCTGTGGTGTGTGTTTGTGTCTGCTGTAGTGTGTTTGCGTCTGCTGTAGTGTGTTTGCGTCTGCTGTAGTGTGTGCATCTGCTGTAGTGTGTGTGTCTGCTGTAGTGTGTGTCTGCTGTAGTGTGTGTGCTGTAGTGTGTTTGCGTCTGCTGTAGTGGGTGTGGAGTGTAGTATTAAACCCTTTTATGTTTAATATAATATAATATAATATAATTGAGGCGACGCAGTGGCACAGTAAGTAGTGCTGTCGCTTCACTGCAAGAAGGTCACTAGTTCAAACCTCAGCTGGGTCAGTTGGTGTTTCTGTGTGGAGTTTGCATGTTCTACCTGCGTTCGCATGGGTTTCCTCTGGGTGCTCCGGTTTCCCCCACAGTCCAAAGACATGCGGTACAGGTGAATTGGGTAGGCTTAATTGTCCGTAGTGTATGAGTGTGAGTGTGTATGGACGTTGCCCAGAGATGGGTTGTGGCTGGAAGGGCATCCGCTGCGTAAAACATATAGTGGATAAGTTGGCGGTTCATTCCACTGTGGCGACCCCAGATTAATAAAGGGCCTAAGCCGAAAAGAAAATGAAGGAATGAATAAAATAATTAAATATAATAAATTTTATATAACCCAAAAATAATAAATGTGTCGTTGTTTCAGGTTATTATATTAAATAATATTAGAAAATGTTTATTTATTTATTTTATTATTATTATTATTATTATTATTATTATTATTATTATTATTATTATTATTATTATTATTATTATTATCATTAATTCCATTGGACACCCACACTTTTGAAGTATTTAAACTAAAGTACGTTTTATAATAATATTATTAATATTATTATTATTTATTTTTTTTATATTTTTTTATTATTTTTTTTATTCACCCACACTTACTTTAAAAGTAATAATATTATAATACAATACCTGCATAATAGTAATAATAATAATAATAAATGATATAATTTATAGCTGTGTACACACAACAAAAATAATAATAATAAATGTTTTATTATATATTACAATAATATTTTACAAAAACAATGTGTGTTTGTATGTGTGTGTGTATGTATATTTGTATATATATATATATATATATATATATATATATATATATATATATATATAAAATAGTTCATACCTTTGTTACTTTTATTTAAATAGTATTTATTATTATTTAATAACTTTTTTATATTAACTTGAAAAATAACCTTTGAAAACTGGACTTTATTAGAACTATGTTAAGCTGCTTTGACACAATCCATATTGTGAAAAGCGCTATATAAATAAACATGATTTGAATTTAGTTGAATTGGTGGTGGAGTGGGGAAACCCCACTCTCATGATTGTGAAGTGCTTTGGGTGTATGGCCATACACGATAAACACATTACATTACATTTCATTACTGTAAATTTACTCTATTACTGTAAATACATTATAATGTAAATAAATAAAATATGAAAGTAAAAAAAAAACGTTTTATAATAAAAAAAAAACTTTTTATTAAAATTAGTTTTAATAATAATAAAAAATATTTTAGTGTTCTTATTATTTCTGTCAGTGTTTACTAATATCAACTGTAATAACTTTTGTAACATTAATTAAAATTTTATAATTATTATAATGTATTATATATTATTATCAATAACATTTAACATAAAATATTTGTCTTCTATTTACTTGATTATATGCACCTTTATAAACATTTACAGTACATATACTAGTATTCTTTATAATAATCCACATTGTTGCATGCAACTCTGTTTTTCATGAATGTATTGCGCTTAACTATATAACACTAACATTTTGACAAGCTAAATGTGATTTTAAACAGAGTCTAATAAAAGAGGCGGTGGTCTTGCCTGAACCTCAGCCACTTTAATATTGCCCACAGGAGATGATAATTAATATTGTGTCATTAAAATCCAAATCCATGAGAAATGAAGCTGTAATGTGCTTTAGTGAACTAATATTTTTGCCAGCGACTGCTAATTATTCTCTGCTCTAGCACACGACTCCTGAATGCAATCATTACGCACACAGATGGGCCGAACGCTAGCTTATTTTTCTTCTTTTCAGCCGTAATGACGAGTTATGTCGGTGCGCTGAGTGCTTTTTAATAATAGATGTGCTTTATTGTTTTGTTTTAATCTTCTGCGATAGTGAATCATTCATCATTCGTCTCTTGCAGAAATTGGAGGAGTTTCTCTTCTGTTTGGAGGACGAGGCTCCAGAGGTGAGTCTGGTTTATACACAACCTGCTCTTCATACTAATATACTACAGTATCAGTCTGTCAAACAAATAATTCATTTATTAATTCATAAATTAATACAGTTGTTCATTTACATTCCAAGTCTCTCGCATAATTTCAGCATATGCGTTTTAAATGAAAAGTTATTTATTTATTTACTGATTTATTTATGTAGGATTTATGTGAATGCTATAAAGTCCCAGTCTGACATATAATTTCAGCACATGCATTTCCAATTAAAGATTTTTAAAATGTATTATTATTTGAATTAATTAATACATTTATTTATTTGTTTGTTTGTTTATTATTTAGGATTTTAAAATAGTTTTAGCTTTATTTGAATTTAAAATGTT
>NC_141033.1:51902500-51942500 GCF_052040795.2 Danio rerio | reverse complement strand
AAAAAAAAAAAAGGAAAACGTAAAAAAAATCAGAGCTGACTTTCATGTGAATTATCTGTCAGTCTCAGAGGGGGGCAATACTTTTATTTCGAGTAGTTTTTCAATTCGGATGTTTTCTCTGTATTAAAATTAAACAAAGAGGATCAGTGTTATTTTAACTTTTTAAACTACATATATATTCAATGTAAAATACATCACAAACTCACAGCTAAATGCACCTGATGCACAATGTATAATTTCAGTGATACATTTATTCATGTTGCACAAAAAAAATAGACTAAAACAGTCATGTCGCAGTGGTTTTTGCCATATCAGTAACTGTATTAACTTTTGGTAACATTGTGCTTACTATACCATCGTAAAGTCAGACATAATTTGACTAAATTCAAATTAAATTAGCATTAAATAAACTCTTACCTCAATGTGTTTTCTCAAATTTGACGATAAATTCTTTAAAGCTCTTATTTTTGTGGTTAGTGGCAAACAAAGTAGACACTGCATCCTGTAAGAGCCATTCTGTATTTCAGCAAATGAAAGCATTTCTTTCAGATAAGGCCATGGATGGTCATCAGTGCTGGCAATGCTTGATGTGACGGCTTCGGCTTCATCACTGGCTGCAGCCATGTCGCTAATTAAACACCTGGTATTAGGCAAGCTGATATATATATATATATATATATATATATATATATATATATATATATATATATATATATATATATATATATATATATATATATGATTTTGGCAATATTTCGAAATAAACTATGCAAATGACACATTTTATAAATAAGAAATCCAAATGTGAACTTGTATATCATACATGTAATTTGCATATATTTCCATAGAGTTTTTTATTGGTGTAAACAGCCCCCCAAAACACCATAGCAACCCCCAGAACCACCATAACATCCCAGTGGTTAATTTTCCCTGGATAAGCGGAGTGTCTAGTAAGTAGCAGTCAGTTTTTCTGAACTCGTTATGGATGCGTCTCTGATGGGCTTTCTCCAGTTCACTCTTATTGGCTGTTAGACTGCAGTTCTCATGTTCTCAGCTGGGTCTAATAAAAAAACCTCGAGTGGAGAGGAAATGACTCATCAGCGCTTCATCTTACTGCTGTCACGTAGAGCCACAGGAACACGTCTCATTCGCTCATTAGAGCCCCTAATGGCTCTTTAACCCCCTAAAAGAGCTGCTTCATGGAAAACCGTCTCATTTGACGGCCCACGATGCTCTCTTCCCGACAGGAATTAAGGATACGCCTGAACACATTGCTGGTCATGTCTTTCTTTTCTTCTTTAGGGATATTGAATATGAACGATTAGGAAAGAAACTGATTTTAGTTATTGGTGTAATTCAGAGAATTGCATTAAATACAAAAATGGACCAAACTAAAATAAAGACTATTGAGCTAATGAACTTAAAGGGCACCTATGGTGAAAAATCTACTTTTCAAGTTGTCTGGACAGACATGTGTATAAATATAGTGTATAATGGGCTGATATAAACACACGCAGTCCTTTTTTTTCAATTTAACAACATAAAAACGGTGGACCAATTGGAGCGGTTTTTAGATCGACCATAACTTTACGTAGGAGCGCGGTCCCCCCGCCCACCAATATTGATTGACAGACGCGTGTCATCATACCCTCAGTTTGTCGTTTCACGTCCGGCATTTTCAGCGTGTGAGTCAAAGCGTTGTCACTTGAGGAACACCCTTGCTCTATTTTTAGATTTAAGGCTCATTGGGCTCAACACAAGATCAGCATTCGGTAGGTTTGCAAACTAGTGTACTTTTCATTGCGTCTACCTTAAACCTTAAACCGTTTGCATTTCTCGAGGTCACAGAAGCTCCCCGTGAGTGTGATCTTAACTAGGTGCAGCTGTAAAGTGCGAGCGCTTTTGCCTCACATGAGTGTCGCTTTGTTGCTGTGTGTGCCGCGAATAAGAGACCTTTGTGCTGCTGTCTGTCTGTGTGTGTGTGTGTGTGTGTGTGTGTGTGTGTGTGTGTGTGTGTGTGTGTGTGTGTGTGTGTGTGTGTGTGTGTGTGTGTGTGTGTGTGTGTGTGTGTGTGCGTGCGTGCGTGCGTGCGTGCGTGCGTGCGTGCGTGCGTGCGTGTGAGAGAGAGAGAGAGAGAGAGAGAGAGAGAGAGAGAGAGCGTGCTTATGTGTGTGTTTATACAGACAGCTTGTTATAGGCTGTCTGGACTATGTATAGCTGGGTGGTTTTCGGTTTTGTTCTCCCCCCGCTCGTTAACAGGAACGGGCGCGGCGGGTAGCAGGACAACAAATGCTGAATATAAGCGGGAGCAGTCAGATTCGGGCTAAAACCTGGCGGGATTCAATATTTAGTCCCGCGCAGATCTCTACCACAGAGTGCCATCTGCCATAGACATGCCAATGTCCGTGTCTGGTGTGCCATGTCGCGGCTCCAAGCGGGTCATCCGGTGCCTCAGTCTAAGTTAATTCAGTGTGCGTGGTTATTAGTCTGTGTACAAGCTCGGCACTTTAAACTAGCACACAGTTGGCTGAGAAACTATTCAAAGACACAAATGATTGTGTACTCTCTACTTGGTCTGTGGCCGAGGCGTACATGTACGGCTGAATGCTGCTCCTCTCATGCAGCGTTTCTGTATGCCTGTTGGCTGCCAAACACAGAGCGGGTGAGCTTTTGGCTCCGCCCCCTAGATACGTTGAGCAGGAATTTGAAACTAATTTTCATGTGAAGCTACACACCCCTAAAACAGCAAACCGTGTACACGCCCCCAAAATAACACATTATAATAAAAATCTGAACTGTGTGTTGAACTGAACCTAAACTGACACACTCAGAAGAACCTTAATACTAATATTAAATCATAAAATACGGGGTAAACTATGTGGCCTTTAAATCACAACTGTCTTTTAAATCTTCCTTACAAAATCTTTCTCATGGATCTTCATTAAAACTCCTGGGGGCTAAAGTGCATTTCTGTGCATTATGATTAAACAAAATTACTCTTGTTTATTCGTTCGATCACATGAAACATGAACTTAAATACGGAGATTGTGTAACATTGCCACGTCTGGCAAATGCACTAAAGATTATGCATTGTTTAAACTAAGATGAAGCTCGAAATTGTGCATAAGTATGTGAATTGGACAGTTTAATCCCGGACGAGCCCCCAGTTTATGTTGTGACCAAGAAAATAGATAAAATTTCCTGGCAAGAAAAAAAAGAAAAAATATAAAACAGATAAAACTAGAATAATCACTGGTGAGCTAATAAATCTAAACCACAGCTGTCTTACGAATCTTCCTCCATTGGTTCAATTGCATCTAAGGTTAATGTAAATACGGATTTTTCCATAAATAAAAGTGTCAGCCAAATGTGTTAACTTATATGCCTTGTTTATACTTAAATCCCGCATAAAATAGTGCATAATTATGTGAACAGTTAAAGGGGTAGTACACCCAGTAATAACTATTTAATTACTATTTACTCACTCTTAAGTCTCGTACACACCAGGATGATTTTCGTTTGTGTTTTTAGAGACATTTTTTCCGGATTCAAACCCAAGCTATTTTCACTGGCGTCGAGCAGAAAAGTATGCAACATCACTCCTTGGCGTTAGATGGCGCAACACAACTTTAAGCTGAAATGTCATTTTTGGCCAAACCATTCCTTTAACTCCCGGACGAGCCCCCAGTTTATATTATCACCAAGATTTGACCAAGAATATAAAACCCTTTTTTCTTTTTGAGGGATATTGAATATGAATATGAACATGAACTTATCTATTGACCAAAACAAAAAACTCTGCCAAATGCACAAACTAAGATAATTTCAAGAAATTTTAAATCCTGTAACCGTTGACTTCCACTTTATTATTCTTCTTCTTCTAGGAAAATAAATGGAAGTCAATGGATACAGGTTTTCAGCTTTCTTCCAAATATGTTCTTTTGTCTTCATCAGAGCAAAAAAAATCTCAAACATGTACATAACAAATGAATGATGACAGATATGTCATTTTTGAGGGAACTATCCCTTTAAATCCCGGATGAGCCCCCAGTTTATATTTTCACCAAGATTTGATCATCCTTTTTGATGGATATTGAATATGAATATGAACATAAACTGATCCAGTGAGGAAATTAAATAGTCTGCTGAGTGCACTAAAATGCACAAACTAAGATGTTTTGAAGAAATCTAAAATCTGTAACCATTAACTTCCATTTATTTTTCTAGTAGGAACAATAATACAGTGGAAGTCAATGGTTACAAATTATTTTCTTACAAATATATTTTCACCAAAACAAAACAAATCTCAAACAGGTATATAACAACTAAATGATGACAGTCATTTCATTTTTGGGAGGAAGTATTCCTTTAAATCCCGGACGAGCCCCCAGTTTATACTATCATCAAGATTTGACCAAGAATATAAATCTCTTTTTTCTTTTTTTAGAGTTATTGACTATAATTATGAATGTAAACATGAACTCATCCAGTGACTGAAACAACATACTCTGCCAAATGCATTAAAATGCAAAAACCAAGATATTTTAAAGAGATTTGAAATCCTGTAATCATTCATTTCCATTCATTTTTCTATTAGGAAAATTACAACACAGTGGAAGTCAATGGTTACAGGTTTTCAGCTTTCTTCCAAATATGTTTTTTTCTTCAAGAGAGAAAAAAAAGAAAAGAAAAAAGGCAACCAAACAAAAAAACAGATATATTACAAGTAAATTATGACAGAAATGTAATTTTTGGCCAAACCATTCCTTTAACTCCCGGACGAGCCCCCAGTTTATATTATCACCAAGATTTGACCAAGAATATAAAATCCTTTTTTCTTTTTAAGGGATATTGTATATGAATATGAACAGGAACTTATCTATTGACCAAAACAAAATACTGGATGTCAATAGATACAGGTTTTCAGCTTTCTTCCAAATATGTTCTTTTGTCTACAACAGAACAAAATAAATCTCAAACAGGTATATAACAACTAAATGATGACAGAAATGTAATTTTGAGAGGAACTATCCCTTTAAATCCCGGACGAGCCCCCAGTTTATACTATCACCAAGATTTGACCAAGAATATAAAACCTTTTCTTTTTTTATTTTTGAAGGATATTGAATATGAAGGACAGGAAAAAAAGAGCTGCTTTCAGTTATTGGAGAAATTCAGAGCTTGGTAAAGGTTGAAAGGAGGCGACAGACGGAGAAAAGGGGAATAGAGGGAGACTGCTGCACCTGTCACTCTGAAGTGAGATTAAAGCGATGAGATGAAGGGAAAGGTTATGACATAGTGCGCTGTCATCGCTCTGACATCTTCATATTTCTCCCCACCTGCGTGTTGACTTTTTTTTTTTTTTTTTCCATCAACCGAGAGGAAACCGTGTAGATGAGATTGATTTTAACATCCAATCTTGTTCTTCTACATTTCATCCAAATTAAGAGGGATGGGTATTGCAATCAGTTCGACATTTCAGTTTGATTCCTGTTTATGTGGTTTCATTTTGATTTGTTATCAAAATTTCGTCTAAAATGTTAGATCGCAATCTATAATTTAATATCAAGCCTGGTAAACTCTGCTGCTTAGGTTATATTAATGAAATACACATTTAGACTACATTAATACACACAATGTTTCTGTTGATTTGTAATTTAAAATTAAATAACAATCACAAACAACAAATAAATGATATAAGTGCATTCAATGTGCACGATGTAAACACAAATTTAAAAATGCACATTACTGAAAATCGTAGCTCTTGTGGCAAATTACAGTGCACATTTCATTATATTGGGGTGGGGCAGTGGGTTGCACGTTCTCCTAACAGCAAGAAGGTCGCTGGTTCGAGCCTCGGCTGGGTCAGGTGGCGTTTCTGTGTGGAGTTTGCATGTTCTCCCCATGTTCGTGTGGGTTTCCTCCGGGTGCTCCGGTTTCCCCCACAAGTCCAAAGACATGTGGTACAAGTGAATTGGGTATGCTAAAAATTGACCATAGTGTATGAGTGTGTGTGAATGAGTGTGTATGGATGTTTCCCAGTGATGGGTTGCAGCTGGAACATATGCTGGATAAGTTGGCGGTTCATTCCGCTGTGGCGACCCCTGATTAATAAAGGGACTAAGCCGAAAAGAAAATAAATAAATTTCATTATATTGAAGATTAATTACATAAATCGAAAGGATGCTGTATAGATGAGATTGATTTGAACGTCCAATCTTGTTCTGTCACATTTCATTCAAATTAAGATGGACTGGGTATTGCAATATTGTTTTAATTTGATTTGTTATCAATATTTCATCTATAATGTTAGTTTTGCAGACATGGAATCCATAATTTATTATCAAGGCTTGTAAACTTGGTTGCTTATATTACTGAAATACACATTTAGACTACATTAATTCAAGTGTGCACACAACTGTTTTTATTAATACTTACTTTTATCTTAAATAATGTTTCAGTCAAAACAATTCCCCATTCTGACCAAGGTTATTTTACGTCATTGTGAACTTAAATGCAGAGTTTGCATAAAGGTTTCTGGCATATATGCACTGTTTATACTTAAATGTGGCATTATATGTTGCGTTATTGTGTGAATTGAACAGTAGAATCCCGGACGAGCCCCCAGTTTGTGTGTGGGGAAAAATAGAAACACCCTTCAAATTGTTAAAACTAATTTGTACTTTTATCTTAAATAATCACTGTAGCAGCAAATCACAAATAATATCTGCATTCAGTGTGCATAATGTAAACACAAACCGAAGAATGCACATTACCGTGAAATATTATTTTTTTTTAAATTGTAGCTCGTGACAAATGACAGTGCACATTACATTATACTGAAGATCAGTTACGATTGGAGAATTTATATAATTTCTTACACAGGCCCATAGCTTGGCTTGTTTGAGTTTGCTCATTTATAGCAGTACAAACTAGTAGTTCTACTTGGAAATCAAAGTTCTGAATGAGAATCAAGAGGGACTTACTTTGATTATTTCATGCTTTTAGTGTTTTATAGCACATTCTTACCACACAACTGAGAATCAATAGCTTGTTTTAATACCTTCCTGGTGATTGGTAATCCCACGTTATAGCATTATCTTAATTTAGAAACAGCACTTTAGCAGACCTCCAGAATGCAACCGACTAAAACATCCTAGCAAATTCATAGTAGCCATCCAGACATAAAAAAAAGACTTAAAGAAAAAAGACTTGAAACATTTTAACAATGTTTTAGCTAGCACCCAGAGCTCTTTAGCAATACTAAATTACTTAACTATTTAATTAAACAACATAACACACCATCCTGACCAAAGGTATTGGTTTGATTTCATCATAATGAACTTGAGTAGAGTTTGCATTAAAGTGTCTTAAATGCAGCAATAAATAGTGCATTATTGTTTGAATTGAACAGTTAAATCCCGGACGAGCCCCCAAATTATGTTATGACCAATATTTGGGAACAAACTAAACACACTTCATATTGTTTTAAAACTAATCACAGTGGCCGAAACAAAATAGATGTACACAATTATTTTTATTTATTTGTACTTTTGGCCTAAATAATCACTGATAAAACTAATTATACATAAAATCTGCATTTAATGTACACAATGTAAACACAAACTGAAAATGCACATTACTGTTAAATATCTAAAAACAATATAGCTCGTGACAAATGACACATTTCACATTTTCACAGTGAATTTCACAGTGCACATTTCATTATATTGAAGATCAACCACAATTGGAGAATTTAGATATTTTTTACCCAGGCCTATAATTTGGTTTGTTTGAATTGGCTTATATTTTGCAGTATAAACTAGTGGCTGTACTTGGAAATCAAAGTTCTGAATGAGAATCAAGAGGCACTAATTTTGATTATCTCATGTTTTTGGTGTTGACTATTTCATGGCACATTCCTAACACATACATTACTGAGAACCAATGGTTTGTTTAATACCTTCCTGGTGATTGGTAATCCCACGTTATAGCATTATCTTAATTAAAAAACAGCACTTTAGCAGACTTCCAGAATGCAGCCGTCTAAAACATCCTAGCAAAGTCATAGTAGCCCTCCAGACATGCTTTAAAAAGGCATAAATTACTTAAAACATTCTAACAATGTTCTAGCTAGCACCCAGAACCATTTAGCAACAACTAAATTAATTACCTATTTAACTAAACAAATCAAACTTACCATTCTAACCACAGTTATTGGTTCGGTTTCATCCTTATGAACTTAAATTCAGAGTTTGCATTAAAGTATGTGCAATGTTTACACATAAATGCAGCATTAAATAGTGCATTATTGTGTAAATTGAACAGTTGAATCCCGGATGAGCCCCCATGTTTATATTATGACCAAGATTTGGAAACAAACTAAACACCATGCACTCGTCTGGGATGCACACAAATCTTTTTATTAATTTGTACGTTTATCTAAAATAATCACTGTAATAACAAATCATAAATATGAACATTTAATGTGCACAATGTAAACAAACTGAAAATGCACATCACTTTTAAAAAAATATCTAAATACAAATTGTAAAATTTTGAAAATCAATTAAATTTGCGATATATATATATATATATATATATATATATATATATATATATATATATATATATATATATATATATATATTTTTTTTTTTTTTTTTTTTTTTTTTTTTTTTTTACCTATCCCTACAACTACTTGAAGAGTTGAATCCCGGACGAACCCCTAATATGTTAACCGAGATTTGGGAAAAATATTAACACCCTTTAAATTGTTGAAAAACTAATTACAGTGGTCAAAACAAATTAAAATAACCAATAAAAAGATAATAAAAATAAATAAGCCAATAAGGGTTACAAAAATAGACTAAAATATATATACTGTTGAACAAATTAATCTAAACTACAACTGCCTTACAGTGCGTTCACATCGAAGGTGGTCGCTCTGTCCACCCTGGCTACAATGCTATCTGCCTACAGCTCCTGTGGCGAAGCGTCAAAATTTGCTACATTGATCTCATATTTAAAGGGGCTGTTGCAGGATATCTGCTACATATCCGCGTAAACATGCTTTCTAGCGTAAAAAATGTTGCGCACTTTTTATCAAATTCATTTAACAATGGAAGATCAAGTTGTGTGTGGTGTGGCTTTGCTCCACTTAATTATCCAATGTGTCCATGTCTGAAATATCCTGAAGCAGCAATACTGTTTTGTACTGTCGCATGAAATTCGGCTTTTTTAAAGATAAATATATATAACATTAATGCACATCAGTAACTCGCCAGTAACTTTGTAAATGCATGTTCCTGTAAGAAAACTTTGCAAATAATTGGAAATCTGGCAACCGCAATAATCAAACCCATGGGAACAACTGTGGTCAGAACCAAAGTACACATTGACTGTGTTCTCTGGACTCCTCTCAAGCAGTGGACTTCTACATTCTGATTGCGTGCCGCCAAGCCGCCACAGCTCATTACCATAAAGTTGACGTGAACTCTCCTCGACGCCCACAATGGCGAAGACTCACCATGCTGCTACTCGCCGATTATCGCCGACGGATCCCAATGAAAATGAATGACTTCAAGCTACTTTGAAACTCTCGCCGCTTTCGGTGTGAACGCACAGTTATAAATCGTTCTCATAAATCTTGTTCAAAAACTGCATTTTCTGTGTATTTTGATTAAGATAGATAAAACAACTCACCATGCTGATCAAGGTTATTGGTTCAATTACATCAACCATGAACTGAAATTCCAAGTCTACATAAAAATGTCAAATGTGCTAATGTGCATGCACTATAACACCTAATTAGGGCATAACGTATTGCATAAGTATGTGAATTGGACAGTTCAATCCCGGATAGGTGGGCCACCGTGCCACCCATCTAGGAAAGGAGGAGGAGTAGGGGTGGAATGGGGGATTCTTCAAAACGAAGATGGTTGTGATATGGAACTTAGGGTATTTATAGTGGCTTAGGAATAGAAATTCGGAGTCTACATAAAAATGTCAAATGTGCTAATGTGCATGCACTATTAGGACATTAGGACATAACATAATGCATATGTGAATTGGACAGTTCAATCCCGGACGAGCCCCCATCTTTTATTATACCTAAGACCAACATAAAAACCCTCTAAACTCTTAGCTATCAAATAACAGTGACTGAAACGAAATAGTCAGAATTATTAGCCGTCCTGAATTATTAGCCCCCTTGTGTGTGTGTGTGTGTGTGTGTGTGTGTGTGTGTGTGTGTGTGTGTGTGTGTGTGTGTGTGTGTGTGTGTGTGTGTGTGTGTGTGTGTGTGTTTATATATATATATTCTCCCAATTTCTGTTTAGCGGAAATATTTTTTTTTTGACACATTTCTAAACATAATAGTTTTAACTTATTTTTAATAACTGTTTTTGTTTATCTTTGCCAAGATGACAGCACATAATTTTTGACTAGATATTCATAAAGACACTTCTATACAGCTTAAAGTGATATTTAAAGACTTAACTAGGTTAATTAGGCAAGTTAGGGTTATTAGGAAAGCGGGTATAAAAAAAATAACAAGAGGGCGAATAATTTTGACTTAAACCAAAAACATTTTAAATTAACCCAATTAGGGTTGGATTGTGTTGGACAATTTGACATTGTACGATGTCTAATGTGAAAAATCGCAAAGGACAATGGCATTGTCGTCGTGGGTGGGGGAAGTGGTTGTTAAATATCAATTAATTCATAACGAATTAATTAATTAATTAATTGTAGCCAAGCTGACCCACATGGTCTTTGCTTTACCCATAACCAAACCATAAATAAATAAATAAAGTTACACACAAATGATCACCTGTCAATCACTTTTTTCCGCGCGACTCTGGCATGAACAGGCAGACTGATCTGTGTCATTATAATGGCTTTTCCCACAACTGGTGGAGGAGACGAGAGTTCGTTTGGAGTTCACAGTAATTTGTATTGTGATTGATGATAACTTTCTTATTTTATTATTATTATTATGAGAAAATAATAACAAGTAAAGATGCTAGGGCTCGACCGCTTTGGTCGCATAAATGCCTGAAATTTTATCTTTCAATTCAATTCAGCTTTATTTGTATAGTGCTTTTACAATGTAGATTGTGTCAAAGCAGCTTCACATAAATGGTCATAGTAACTGGATCAGGGTAGTTCAGTTTTTAGTGTTTCAGTTCAGTTTAGCTCAGTTTAGTGTGATTTAAAATCATTACTGAGAGTTCAAACACTAAAGAGCAAATTCATCGATGCGTAGCTCTACCAATCCTGAACTACACCATCTTTGTGACCTAAAAATATATTTGGAAGCATTTGTGCTAGTGCATGCATTGTCACTGTTTTCATGGCAAAATCCCCACGGCGTGCGCGGATTGAGGAGACATTTATGCAGAATGCGTCTTTGCACCTAAAAACGCCTAACAGGAACATTAAAACAGTTGTTATGTGAACATTTAGAAGTAAAACAAAGGCCGCAATGCTAGCCCCACCTTCGCGCTCTTCTTATTGGCCCACTGTTCTAGAACTGAACGCGAATGATTGGTTAATATCAGCTGTCAATCACTCACTCAATGCCTTCAGATGACAGGAGCTACAACCGCGAAAATGTGCAGCACGGAAGATGAGAGAATGACAATAATACTGACAGATTTGTTTTAGAAACCACCTAAAGTTACTAATAATGGCACATCTTATTAGTGATCATGTGCTGAATGTTACTCCACCATTTACACTTTTCCAAGAGTGGATAAAACACTTCCAGTGGCTTCAAGTCCACTATGAAAATAACTAAAGCCACTCACTGTAAAGTCTGTGGGACGTGGTTTGCAGATAACAGCGTTTGCCACTGAATCTACACATATTAAGCATGAGAGGTGCTGTATAATCCTTCATTTAATCCTCACGATGCTGTCAGTCATGCAAGCGGCAGCTATATGTACATTTAACACAGCTCATGAAAAGACCGGTATTGCTATTAAGATGACAGGCAAATGATATGATATATATAAATATAAATGTGGGGCGGGGCGATGAATCGAGTTGCTGGCTCAGCACCGTAAAGTTTATCGGCCATCAGCGATGGCATTATCTATCGGCCCAACCCTAAACCCAATAATAGATCACCATCAAAAAGTGTGTACAAACAAAAAAGCTCCGAAGTCCCTCCTGGAAACTGTTAATAAGGTTTTCTTTTCATATCGATAACAGAAACGCGCTAATGAAACCCACAGTAACAGATGAAGCTGGTTTGATAGCATTGGTTAAGCAGATAGACGAGCAAATAAACTCATAATAAGGCATGCTTTGCTTTGTGCCTGAGGAACTTCATTAGAGCGGAGGGAGATCATACCGATCCTCCTTCATAATTCATGAAGCGCTCTTTAACGGCTGCTTAATTATGAATGGGGACAATCTGGGGCCATTTGGAGAGCAAAACGTGCCCGTCAGGCTCCATCTGCCACCAGCGGCGTCGCTTTGATTCGCCACTTATACCGGACACTCGTCCCGCTCCGGCGAGTTAAACAATCCAGCGCTGATGAGGGTTGAGACGGTCTCATAAAAGCAGCATGAATTATTTAGGAGAGATCGGCTGAAGTGAACGCGGAGATGAGCTGAGATATGAATTATGAAGTGCTGTTGAGGAGAGGGCTCGTCTTTTGTTAGTGTATAATTGTGAAACCGGTGTCAGGCCAGACATAATGCAAGTGCTTATTAGTGATTTATCTGAGAGACTTGCAATGAAAGAAATGTACATAATGCAAAATAATAAAATAAAATGTTGTGATCTATTTTTTGGGAATAAATGCATGGTTTATAAGAAATCAGTTACAGTTAGAGCAATGTTAAAGTTGTTTTATTGTTTGTGTAAAACTTAGTCATGCATTATGCAATGCATTCATCTATTATTGTAACCACGGGGAGTTACACTGACAACTGAAGTAGGATCCACGTGCAGGTTTATTCAGAGTCAGGCAAGCAATGGTCAACACAGGTGCAAACAGATGTATAGAGGCAGTCCAGAATCGTGATGAAATAACAGGCGAGAGGTTGTAAGGCAGGCAGCAGGCTAAGACAAAAAGGCTAACAAGACTAAGGTCAAAACCAAGCGGCAACCTCCCGCTCTCCCTCAGGAAGCCAATACGGAAGTAACTAAAACTGCAATTCATCTGAAATTCCGCTAGTCGTGGCCGCTCCTGGCTCCAAAACAGAGCAAATTTCAATTGAGCCCACTGTTAGAATGAACAACTTTACAGCAGAAAAAAAGGTGTTTACAGCCTGATACAAAAAAAGATTTTGGTTAATACAGCTAATATTACCCTTCATGACAACTGTGAGGGGGTGAATTTTTATATAACTCATCCGTTTCCTTTATATTAAGTTATATTAAGTTTGCATAATTAAGGGCGTGGCCACTTGAGTGACAGCTAGGTCTCGTTGGTCGCCGTCACGTCACCTCAGCTGAATCCTGCAGATTAGCCACTGAACTCGTATATTTATCGTATTTCTGTGTTGTTTTATGTGGCTTTACACAGTCAGCTGCCTTTTGGACTTTTTTCCTACAATTATTAGATGGCATGGCATGCTGAGTGCACGTAATTGTGCTCACAAACCATTCACGTGGCCTCCGTTTCCCATGTGAGTAAAGTACTTATATACCATCTCTGTACATGTATTTGTTTTATTTAAGATCATTTATCGTTTATATTTATATTTAGAGCTGTAATGCACTCCAGAATCTGTCAGATTGATTAGCTGTGGGCTCTAGATCAGTCTTCTGAAGCGTTGTCATACAGTGTTATGCTGGAGTTCATCAATAGTCTTACATTAACTAACACAGACTATAACTGAAGTGTTTGGAAGTAATTTGCGTTTTCCTCCTGTTGAAAAACGTCATAAGAACAATGTTTAGTGGCTCAATGTGTTACAGCAGTGTTTTTAAAAGACTAAACACTTTATTGATATAGTGTACAACCACGCACAAGTGGTCAAAATACAAACGAGCCGCAGGTGATAAAGTATTAAGCATTTCTCCCAAAGTAAAGTGTGTCTGAACCAGGTCCAAGCTAAATGCTAGCAGGTGTCTGTAGCTCCGCTCACTCTCCGCCTCTTTGCCCTTGTTTGGTATCCCGCCGTGGGTGTGATGACGCGCGAACAAAATGGCGACGGTTAGCCGCACCTACTTGTGGCTTCTTTTGCGCTCTGTAGAAACCTATGGGTGACGTCACGGATATTACGTCCATATATTTTACAGTCTATGATTCGGACATGCCCTTAATGCTTTTGTGCCATGAGCTTTAGACTTTGCACCTAGATTCTTAAAATAGGGTCGTGTGTGCTCATTATGTTAATAAAATATTGCATAATGCACCACTGACTAATTTACACACACACAATAAAAAACTTTAGCATGACTCTAATTATAACTAACTTCTCATAAATCATGCATTTTGTTCAACAAGAATAGATTGCAACTTTTTTTTTTGTTGCATTGTGTATATATTTTTTATTATAATTTTATATAATGGAAATTTTAACTCATTTTGTCTTTGCCATGATTACAGAACAAAAAATTTTACTAGTTTTTGCTGGATTTAAGTATTCAGCTAATTCATTAAGCTATTAATTAGATTAATTAGGCATGTTAGGGTAATTAGGCAAGTTATTGGCCAACGGTGGTTTGTTCTGTAGACTAGTGGTTCTCAATTGGTTTGGCCATGGGACCCACATTTTTACATGATCATCAAGCCGCGACTCAAATTTTTAGCAACTATGATATAATTTTAGGAATTATAATTTATTTGTTAACACACACAAGTAGTAAGAAAATCACAGAGACTTACAAATAAATAATATTTTATTGCTGTCATTTAACAAAATGTATTACATTATAGAAATATTATAAAGGAAAAATGAAAAATACTGTAACAGTGGTTAGGGCAAGAAAAGGTTCAGTTACCATAAACTAAACTGTCAATAAAACATTAACACTGATCCTGTTGAACAGAACAAAGCAGCAAGTTACAGTAAAAATAATAATAATAATAATCATAACCATTTTTACATCTAATATGACAGCAATTATAAACATCTGTTTCATTTCTGCTACCCGAAGATTGAGCTTCATGTCTGTTGTAAATGAGGGCGATGCCAACCCTCTTGTGGTGCTCACAACAATGTCCAACCTGTTCTTTTGCTTTGACTTAAGCTGCACAAGGAAGTGAAGCCACTTTCAAACAAGCGTAGTGCTGAATGGTAGGATGGATTTGATTGCATGAGTTTCAAGGGACAGATACTCAGAAAGCACTTTGCGACACCAAAACTGGGAGAGGCTTACTTCACTGAATGTCTTTTTCAGCGTCTTATCACATGACGGTTCCACCAGCTGATTCTCTTCGTTGCTCAGCAACGTGACTCTTTCCACGTCAATTCCAAAGGGATTGCTTATCCACAGATCAACATCGTGTTTCTTGGGAAAGTAGTCGATATGATTGTCGCGCGCGCATTTCAAAATAAAAGTCTGGCATAAGCAAATTAAGTAAAAAAATTTTGACCACACCCACTGAAAATGTCCCCGCGACCCACTTTTGGGTTGCGACCCACCAGTTGAGAAACACTGCTGTAGACAATCAAAACAAATGATTTCTTAAGGGAGGAAATTATATTGACAATAGTTTTTAAAAAATCTGACAAAATAAAAGAAATAATACTTTCCCTTGAAAAAAAATATACTAGAAAACCACTTCAGCTGTATATACAGGTGGTCAAAATTATTTGCCCTCCTGTGAGTTTTTTTTTTCTTTTCTTTTTTAAAAATTTTCCAAATTATGTTAAACAGAGCAAGGAAATGTTTACAGTATGTCTGATAATATTTTTTCTTCTGGAGAAAGGTCAATATTATTAGCCCCCTTAAGCAATATTTGTTTTGGATTGTCTCCAGAACAAACCACTGTTATACAATGACTTGCCTAACGTTACCCTGATTAACCCAGTTAAGCCTTTAAATGTCACTTTTAGCTGTATAGAAGTGTCTTGAAGAATATCTAGTCAAATATTATTTACTGTCATCATGACAAAGATAAAATAAATCAGTTACTAAAAATGAGTCACAACTATAACTATTATGACTATTATGATTAGAAAACTATTATGATTAGAAATGTGTTGAAGAAATCTGCTCTTCGTTAAACAGAAATTGGAGAAAAACATATACAGGGTGGTCTAATAATTCTGACTTCAACTGTAAATATCCCTATTCGACTTTTGTTCTCATTTTGAGTTCTTCCACTGGATTTGTTGGTGTGTGAATGAGTAGATGATGTTGTGATCAGATTTTCTTTAACTGAAAGCCACTCTCTCTGGAGAGGGAGGTCCTGGAGCTGAAGTCTGCTCTTCAGGCGATGCTGTCTCAGCTGAAGGAGGAAGATGAGGATGAAGATGATGAAGAAGAAGAGAAATACTGTGATGTAGAAGAAGAACAGGTTGAAGATGAAGACCTGGAGGAGGAGCACTACTTCAGTGACAGCTGGGAAATCTGAACAGACTCCGTCACTAGCTATGTTTCCATCCACCTCTTTTTAATGCACGCTTAAATTGGAATATTGCATAAAAAATGGGAACGCCAAGATGTTTTGAAAATGTGCATGAAAACTGATGCGCACAAGTGAAGCTGCGGTCACACTAGACTTTTCTCCCCATAGACTTCCGTTGATACACAAGTAAATGCGGCAGACCAGAAACACAAGCTCGTGCGACAAGTTTCTCAGTTCGCTGCGTTTGAAAGTTCAAGCTTGGTAAACTCTGACCTGCGAAATCGCATCACATGACTGCGTGAGACCAATCAAGGATCAAAACATGACCTCTCTGGACAGAAATTTAAAATACGGAGCAATCGCCAATTTTTTTAATGTCTAATTATCTTGTTTAATCCCGCCCTTTTCCGCAGTGTCGTACAAAATAATTTTGCATGCTTAAACTTAAGTGTGACCGCAGCATGAGTCGGATAAACTTTTTATCTAATAAGAAAAATGTGCATTAACGGTGCAGTAGGTGATCTGCCAAAATGCTAACCGCTTAGCATATTATCTTTGGACAGCGGGGAGGGACTGTGATTCAAAGCCACACCCCCTGAAATCGCGAGCACCGTGTCACAACAGCAGTCAGACAACCCACTAGTTCATGTCATTCGCCAGTTAGTTAGTGTCAGCGCCGTGCAGGAATTACATGTATTACTTAGCCACACTTACATGCTATTTCAGAGCGAATATTCAGAGTAGCATGGTAAACAGTATAGGAAGGCTGTCATTGTTCAGAAATGACCCAATGTGAATATAAAAGCAACTTTAGCTCAGTAAAGCAGGTTAGGCGGATAAGCGCTATTTACTGATGTTTTTTTGTTAAACTAAATATAAATACATAAATATAATACATTATAGATGCTGTCAAAGAACCTTATGAAACTGAAAATAATCACATCAATTTTTCACCAGGAGATTTCAGTGGCTGAACAACACGTCTGCGCATAGAAGTCATTCATAACAACACAATCTAACATAAAATAGTTTTAAAACAGAACATAACCTGTCTAACAGTAATGCTTCAGCCCTGGTGTCGTCCTTCCTCCAGCGTGCTAAAGTAACTCCAATACTGATTCAGGTTTTTAAAAGTTTCAATTCTGCATTTGATTTCTCCCGGTCCGTCTCGTGACCGCGCGGCCGCTTTAAGGGTGAATTATACCTGCGCCTGGCTTTACAGTAATCGGCCCGAGCTCGGCTGTCCTTCGGCGGCTCCGACTCGGCATCTGCGAGCGGCCCGCAGCTCGCTCGGAGCGCATGCGTTTGTGATGCAGACGGGCACACGCTAATGGCGGATCTGAGTGAACAGAACATTTGCTGAGAGACAGTCTGACCTGCCTATCGGTATTAAGGGAGATGACAGTCCAACTCTACTTAATTGGATGAACATTTTTTAGTTTTATGCTTTACCCAGAATATAAAAATACATATAAACTTGTTTAGATCATTTACTGTATTCATTACAATTGGACTGTGAAGAGACTTTCAACCAGCACAACAACAAATGCTTCTGAAGACAATCACCTACTGCACCTTTAACTACAGTGAAAAGACATTTACTGAATAAACTCTGTGCTTGCACATCAGTAAAGTGATATGATTTAGTTTGAACAGATGATGTGATGACGAGAATGTACATGATGGGACATATTAATGGACTTTTCAGCATTTTCAGCACATTGTAAAACATCTGAAATGTTGTTTTGCTCATTCTGAAACCCCTCAGCTAAAGTCTGTCATCACAGTGGTTCAGTATTATTACTATTATATTATTATTCCCTCTAGAACTGTCCTGAGCATCTGTCTGTGCTCCCAAAGAGCATCTCACGCCTCCAAAAGCCACCACGTTGCATTCACTGTGTTTGTCTTCATCTTCTGAGGTGCAACTCCTTTATTAACGAAGAAAAAATACCACAGTGGGTTCTCCAAACGCACTAAACTACATTCTCTGTCGGATATCTGCTCCAGTTTTTCAGGAAGTGACCATTTTGTTCTCTTGTATTGCTCATTGGATAAAAACGCTGCTTTATTTGGGAAACTTTTATGCGATATTCCAATTTTGCGCACACGTTTCATTTACATGTTTTAAATGGAAATTTAGCTTTCCTTATTCATACATGTGCAGTGTCTCTGGATTGTTTTGTTTATGGTTTTCTATAAGATCATCTGCACTGAGCTTCATGCACCACTTAAAGGGAACAGTCCATCTAGACATAAAGAGTGTTATTTACTCGTTCTCATGTCATGTACATGTCGTTTTTTGGATCTTGACAGTAAGAAAACATTGTCTACTTCAGTTTTAGTAATGCACATTGTCATTTAAAAATCATTGTGTAGTTTCATGCACATGAGAACTGATATGTGGACGAGTAAATGATCAAATCAAATATTATTGGAGGAATCATTCGCTCTATGAGGGTGTCATGGTGGTGCAGTGGGTAGCACAATGGCTTTACAGCCAGAAGGTCGCTGGTTCGAGCCCCAACTGGGTCAGTTGGCTTCCTTTGGGTGCTCTCCACAGTCCAAACACATGCGCTGTAGAGGAATTGGGTTAGCTAAATTGTCCGTAGTGTATGTGTGTGAATGAGAGTGTATGGATTTTTCCCTGTGATGGGTTGCAGCTGGAAGGGCATCCGCTGTGTAAAGCATATGCTGGAATAGTTGGCGGTTCATTCTGCTGAGGTGACCCCAGATTAATAAAGGGACTAAGCCAAGAATAAATGAATGAATAAAAATTGACCATAGTGTGTTTGAATGAGTGTGTATGGGTGTTTCCCAGTACTGGGTTGCAGCGGCTGTGTAAAACATGCTGGAATAGTTGGCGGTTTGTTCTGTGGCAACCACTGATGAATAAAGGAACTAAGCCAAATGAAAATAAATAAATGACATGTGGACGAGTAAATCATTAATTAAACATTTTTGGAGGAATTATAAACTCAAAAATAAAATAATGCTGGGTTGTTTTAATCCAATGTTGGGTCAAATATGGACAAACCCCAACCATTGGGTTAAAAGTTATTAAAATTCAGTTGAAAAAAATCATGTTAAAAATAAATGTTATATTTGTCTATATCTGACCCAACATTGTGTTAAAACAACCCAGCATTTTTACATTTAAAAAAAAAATTTGTATGTTTATTAGGACCACAGGGCGACGAAGTGGCGCAGTAGATAGTGCTGTCGCCAAACAGCAAGAAGGTCACTGGTTCAAGCCTCAGCTGGGTCAGTTGGCATTTCTGTGTGGAGTTTGCATGTTCTCCCTGCTATCGCGTGGGTTTCCTCTGGGTGCTCCGAGTGGTTTCTCCCGAAGTCCAAACACATGTGTTATAGGGGAATTGGGTCATCTAAATTGTCTGAAGTGTATGAGTGGGAATGAATGTGTATGGATGTTTCCCAGCGATGGGTTGCAGCTGGAAGGGCATCCGCTGTGTAAAACATATGCTGGATGAGTTGGCGGTTCATTCTGTTGTGGCGACTCCAGATTAATAAAGGGACTAAGCCGAAAAGAAAATGAATGAATGAATATTAGGACCTCTAACCACATCAATCTTGCTCAGAATTTCCTGTGGTTGTTTTTTTACATACAAAATATAAGTCCTGTCAGTGTTGCAAACCACTATCGTGCTTTTATTCTTATCAGTTAGTGCATATTTATTTAACTTGCTATATTTTACAGCTATTTTTGGTGCTTTTACGTCACATTCCAGAGAGTCTTTTAGGCCCACTTTTAGATAGTTTTTACAACTAACGTGGTATATTTAAAAAGCATGGCATTCCTATTTATTATTTCTTGTATATATTTATGTTCTGAAATATTATTGTTCCAAAACATCCATATAAATGCACATACAAATCTGGATCTAGGACCACATTTAAGAGCATCAGTTCAGCATGCCAACTCAGGATCGACCACTTCTGTTAAAATGTAGCTTCAAATTGTTTCCACTGTACGATTGAACTCTGAACGGTTTTGGGTTCATGACTAAAGAATGTGGTGCTTTGACTTTTAAAACTGAAATGTGGAGCTTCACCTCAGGCTGGTTTTGTTCTGTGTGGATTATAAGAGACGTGTAGCATCAAGTGCCTTTTTCAACCCAGGCTCATTGGAAAACACACCTCGGCCTACATTTTTTATAAAACGTAAAATACATTGCTCTGGGCGTGTTTCTTGACATGTTTAAGATGACAAATCCACTAGAGGGCGCAGTGTAAATTTATGCTAATCTAAAATATGTTACTTTGGGTTTATTTATTTTTGGTTCAGATACATGTGCTTATTGTAAACATTCAAGAGAAGGTGCCATTTATCAGTCAGATCAAACAACCACTGACCTAAACCCAACCAATAGTGTTTTCAAAAGCACATGTAAAAAAAGCACACCAGAAAAGTCCATATAGAGATAGATAGGCGATGCAAACATATTCAATTACAAATTGCACACTCTGTTAAGTTGTATTGTGGTATCTATTTGGTGTTGTGCAAACTGCATGAAAAAATTCTCTATTTATCAAGAACATGTCCTTGTAAGTATCATTAGTGTGAAAAGGAACAAAAGCCGTTGTCGTTGTAGTGCCCTCTAGTGTCAGAAACTTATGTTGAAGCATTTTCACACATATCTAGACTAAATTATGTTTCCAATGAGCCTGATTTGGTCTTTTTTAGGACTTTTAAAAGTATTTTTATTGTCTATTTGACACAGAAACAGGTGCTTTCTTGTCTTGAGTCTTAATGTGTTTTATTTAATTTCCCCAAATCTCTGTTAGCCAAGCACTTTTCACATGTAAGCTGTTTTTTTTTTTTTGTCTCCTTCAGTGAAAATGTCATTTGTTTGTTTGTGCTAATTGCATCATTGTTTGCTTTACTCACCACTGTTTTTCACTGTACTCCATTTTTTTTGTATTATTATTTTGTGTTTTTAAATACATTGGATATTATTGGCACAAAAGTTTTGTCATGTTGTTTTATTTTACAAGTTCATAGTTTGTAAAATAGGACCAAAACATCAACAATTTGCTTTTAGGGCATCTTGAAGCAGCAGTGTTCATTCACTGCTGTACTTCACCATTGTGTTGGGTCTGTTGTCAAGTATTTAAGGCTACATAGACTGAACATCAGTTGAACACAGATTGCTGTAGCTCCACATTTTCACACTAAGGCATGATTTTGAAGTTTAAAGAGAGAAAATAATGAGTTGTCTTGAAAAACAAGAAGTTAAAAAAGTAAAAGTTAAAAGCATTTGCAGATCCCAAAAATTCTGTTATGTGAAAGAACAACCAAAATATTTTAAAAGATTTATCATTTTAGTTTAGTAAGACCAGAGTTCCTCAGGTCATGGCATTTCTGGTATATCATGATCATTTAAAGGATCTATTCCAAACATTGAAAGACATAGAATTTATATATATATATATATATATATATATATATATATATATATATATATATATATATATATATATATATATATATATATATATATATATATATATATATATATATATATATATATATATATATATATATATATATATATATATATATATATTTATATATATATATATATATATATATTTATATATATATATATATATATATTTATATATATATATATATATATATTTATATATATATATATATATATATTTATATATATATATATATATATATATTTATATATATATATATATATATATATATTTATATATATATATTTATATATATATATTTATATATATATATATATATATATATATATATATATATATATATATATATATATATATATATATATATATTTATTTATTTGTTTATTTATTTATTTGTGAAAAAAATGAGTGTAGAATTTTATCTCTGAACTTCCTGAACTGTGTTAGTAGTGTATTTTCAAATGCATTCAGAGGTTTGTCAGGTTACAGGAATAATATAGGTTGTAAACCATGTAAAATCTAGAATTTCAGCCAAGTTTTTAATTGATGCATGCTACTGAATCAAATGCAGAACCCAATGCGCAGAAATGATGAGTGGAAGAAATGAATAAATTGTAATATGAAAAGCTCTGTATGAGGTCTGAATGATGCACAGCTCTGTTCAACACTGTTAAATGTGCTCTAGTTTTCTAAAAGTTGCATGAAAAGGGAGTTAACATTGTCCTTTTTCCTCTATTGTGATGATTATCCAATCAAAAAAAGTCCTGAAATGCAAAAGAAAAATAGTCCCGCCCTAAAAGACCGATGGCCTGTCCTAAGAACTTATAATCCCACCCTTAACTACTAACAGCACCACCCTAATGGGCTAATGGCCTGTCCTTAAGGACTGATAGTCAAGTCCTAAATGACTGATAGTCCCACCCTAAATAACTAATAGCCCCACCCTAAAGGGCTGATGGCCTGTCCTAAAGGACTGATAGTCCCACCCCAACTAACGGATAGTTCCAGTCTAAATAAATATGAGCCTTGACCTAAAGGACTGATAGCCCCTCCCTAAATGACTAATATAGCCCCGCGCTAAAAGACTGTTGGCCTGTCCTAAAGGACTGATAGTCCTGCCCTACATGACTGATAGTCCCACCTTAATAGACTGATAGTCCCACCCTAAATAACTAATATAGCCCCGCCCTAAAGGACTGATATCTAAATAACTAATAGTCCCGCCCTAAATAACTAATAGCCCCGCCCTAAAGGACTGTTGGCCTGTCCTAAAGGACTGATAGTCTCACCCTAAATAACTAATATAGCCCCGCCCTAAAGGACTGATATCTAAATAACTAATAGTCCCGCCCTAAATAACTAATAGCCCCGCCCTAAAGGACTGTTGGCCTGTCCTAAAGGACTGATAGTCTCACCCTAACTAACTAATATAGCCCCGCTCTAAAGGACTGATATCTAAATAACTAATAGTCCCACCCTAAATAACTAATAGCCCAGCCGTAAAGAACTGATAGTCCCACCCTAAATAACTAATATAGCCCCGCCCTAAAGGACTGTTGGCCTACCCTAAAGCACTGATAGTCCCACCCTAATAACTAATATAGTCCCGCCCTAAAGGACTGATGACCTGTCCTAAAGTACTGATAGTCCCATTCTAAATAACTGATAGCCCAGTCGTAAAGTCCCACCCTAAATAACTAATATAGCCCCGCCCTAATGGACTGATGGCCTATCCTAAAGGACTGATAGTCCCACCCTAAATAACTAATAGCCCCGCCCTAAAGGACTAACTGCCTTTCCTAAAGGACGGATATTCCCACCCCCCTAAATAACTAATAGCCCCGCCCTAAAGGACTAACTGCCTTTCCTAAAGGACGGATATTCCCACCCCCCTAAATAACTAATAGCCCCTCCCTAAAGGTCTGATGGCCTGTCCTAAAGGCATTTATGTGACCAGAAATGAGGAAAAGCCTTTTGGAGAGAGGAGGGAATGTAATAGTATTTGAGTAAAGATTGTTTTATTATTATTTTTACTTAAAGTGCACAGATACATCGTTTATACAGGGACTATACATATAATCTACTACATACATATAAACATAAGAAGAGCAGATTTTGATGTGATGCTGACTTTAAGCTCCACAATAAACCCATCCAGCAGAGTCAGAGCGTGAGCAGCACATCATGCGTCACATGCATCTCTCAGAGTTCAGTCTCATCTCCTAATTGAATCTTTGTTTGTGCCGCTGCTCAGGTGGACTCATTTCACTCTTCACTATGGAAACAGACCGGCTGCTTCTTATTATAATCCACTGGGGGAAATGTAGACGTCTATGTCAAAATGGCCATACATAAAGCATAGACGAATGCTTATTTTGATTGAAGATTGCCAAAACCAACCTTTTTTTCAATGCATTAACTTACATCAAGAGGTGTGGCATGTTGGCTCAGTGGTTAGCACTGTCACTTCACAGCAGGAAGATTGCTAGTTCGAGTTCCGGCTGGGCCAGTTGACATTTCTGTCTGAAGTTTGCATGTTCTCCCCGTGTTGGTGTGGGTTTCCTACGGATGCTCCAGTTTCACCCACAGTCCAAACACATGCACTATTGGGGAATTGGATTAGCTAAATTGTCCGCAGTGTATAAGTGTGTGTGTGTGTGTGTGTGTGTGTGTGTGTGTGTGTGTGTGTGTGTGAGAGAAAGATTGTGTATGGGTGTTTCCCATTACTGGGTTGTGGCCGGAAGGGCATTCGCTGCGTAAAGGATATGCTGAAATAGTTGGCGGTTCATTCTGCTGTGGCAACCCCAAATAAATAAGGGACGAAGCCGAAGAAACTTACGCAAAGTGTTCACCATAAAAACAAACAATGCACACTAGCAAAAAAGACATTGCTAATTTTGATGTCATGCGGACTTCAAATCAAATATTTAAGGGTCTCGTCAAGCCCTGATTGGGAGCGGATGAAAGGAAGCTTTTGAAGGAAAATGAGCGTTTAATTTGAGGAGAAAGTGTCCGAGGATTAATGAGGGTCTTAAACAGCCGTCAGTGTGAATGAGATGAGAAGAGGACACACACTGCTGAACACACCGCCTCATTCTTATTCCCTCATTCTGCCGGTGGAAATCACACTTAATTATGAGCACAATGCCCGTGGGAGCGCACACACACACACTCACACACACACACATACACACAGACTCGTCATTTAGCTGTGGATCAGATGTGACAGTTCTCCAGTTATTGGTGCAGAGACTGAAGCTGTGGGACTTTCACTGCAGTCACTTCTTTCACTAGTATCTTCACCTGCTTTTACCCAAAGACCATGGCTGCTTACAAAATCACACACTTCCATACAATAGTACAGTGTTTCCCAGCCCTGTTCCTGTACTGTTAGCACACCAACAGTACATATATTGGGTGTCTCCCTTGTCTGACCCATTAACTACAGGTTTTGGAGTCTCTTAGGGCCCTATCATACACCCGGCGCAGTGTGGCGCATGGCGCGGCGCAGTAGTCTTTTGCTATTTTCAGCTTGGCGCAAGAGTGGTTTTGAGGCGTTGCGCTACGCTGTTTAAATAGCAAATGCATTAGCGCTCATTTGTGCTCCCATAGGCGTTCTGGTCTAAAAAGGAAGGCGTTCTGAGGCGGACCGCTGGCGCGTTGCTATTTTGAGAAACTATAATAGATTTTTCATTAGACCAAAACTAACCCGGTCTAAACTCCGGCGCAGAGTCGCTTACACACTGCTTAATACACACAAGAGAGCAATAGGCAAATATCTTTACATATAAAAAAATGTAAATATTAAGGATATATATAGGATATAATAAGAATAGATATAGGATATAAATATAAAGGATTAAAATATTACAAAACATATTATTTTCTAGCCTACATAAATATGAAAAATCACTGCTTTTATGTCTTCTTCATCTCGGGAGGCTTTTTCAGTTCATTCATAACAATTTGCTTTTGTATAATGTTATTATTATTAGCAGCATTATTTATTATATCCATATTTATATTTGTTTTATTAAAAACAAGCTTAGATTTGCCCACCTGTCAGGTTTTAGACCATATGGAGCACAGCATGTGTTTTAGGATATAACTCAGGTTTTTGAGCACATTTCATTATTATTGTTCATTTATTCGTTTGCTGGAAATTAGAACTGAATTTAGAAATAGTTTTGAAACAAATATTTGCGCTTAACAAACAAAAGTATTTATTTATAGACTAATTGATGTCTGTGCGTAAAGGTTTCCCTATCCAAGAGCGAAAGTGAAAGTGATCCATTATCTCTCATTCTCACGCAGTAGATGCTCTGTTTAACAGTTTTCTGTTAATAAACTGTGAACTGTTTGCTTGTGAAATGCTCATTTTTTCCACTTAGACTTACTTTACGTCCTGTAAATAGCGAATGCGCTCTTGGCGCAACGCAGCTGACTCTCAAAGGGAATGGGAGATGAGACTCTAATTGGTTTATTCTCAAAACACACCTATACTCATTAAGAAAATAAACTCAACCCTTTTAGACCATGCGCCATGGTGCAAAGCAGGTTTTCCTGTCCTTAAATTAGCAAAAATGCATTCTGACACGCCCTGAAAGCGTTTGCACCCTGCGTTTTGCGCTCTGCGCATGGACGGTCAAAATAGAGCCCTTAATGTTAATTAGCTAAACTGTGCTAATATATTTGCTGCTAATGTAAACTATTTTTTTTCTTTTGTAAATAATAATATTTAAACATATTACTGAATGTTAAAAGCACTAGTATTTACTATAAATCACTGTAGTATATCTTCATGTGGGTGTCCTCTTTAAGACTGTAGTAAAGCAGTTGATCTTTTTTTTTTAAGCGTTTTTTTCTCGCTACAAACATCCAGACAGCCTTCAGCTCACCTTGGGTTTGTGAGCGTCACCTGTGGGCTGAAATATGAGCCGGTCGATGGATCTGATGGATGAGGACGCTGCTGGATAAGCCACAGTGAACAGCTTAAGTGTGTGAAGAGATTCTAACTGGTAAACCACAAATAGAGAAACTCTTCATAGTCACTTCCAGGATTAAGCTGTTATTATTTGTTAATAATGTAAAAACATACTGGAAAACAATAGTTACCATAAGTGGAAATACATCAGTGATTAGGGCAATAAGCTCATTCTGGTCAAATATTTTTGTTTATGTTTTCTTCCCCAGGCATTAGTGACTGTATCTGATTTGTTTTGTTGTTGACCTGATTATATCGTCTTTTAAAAGTGACTCATATCCAAATGTCTGCATTTACGAAGCACATGACCAGGGAAAAAGAGCGGGCGCTGACTAATAGCTGATAATTAAAGAGTGCTCTATTCTCTGTTCTTGTATTTAATGTTCGCAGGTTTTTATTAATTCATTTATTCATTCATTCATTCGCTATGGACTACAAATCCCATAAATATTCTATTTCCCCTCTCCTACAACACTAGTGTGCAATTTAAGCAAATGTGATGCTAAAATTGTTTTACATTTGGTTTTGTAGTTTGGGCCTAAATAAATGTTTGTTGCCGTTTTTAATTGTTTTAAGTTAATTTGAATGACTATATTTAAACCATTTGACATTATTAACACATTTATTGGGTAAAAATGCTACTTTTTACTGTCATTCAATGTGTTTCGGTCATTATCAATTACGTCACTTCATACATCACGCTCACGCTCTGATTCGTGGCTTAATTACCAGTCAGAGCGCTCTCATAATGCTGAATCGGGCCAACGAGCTCTGATGTTACCCTTCGCTAAAAATGGTTCATTGGATTTACTCTTTTTTTTTTTCTAAGGCACATGTTTGGAAACTATTTATTTGAAAAAAAGCTGACGATTCGCACTTAATTGCTTCGTACTGTTTTTATTTTTTATTTTTCTTACATTTTACGGGTGATTAAAAGACAGACGTTTCGGCACAAAGCCTTCCTCAGAAAATAAAAACATTATGAAGCAACTGAGTGCGAATCGTTACCTTTTTTTGAATAATAGCAACGATAAGATTAACGCACCAAACCAAAGAAGTAACTAAAAAAACCGCAAGCGCGCAGGGTAAACTTCAGTAACTCTACACACGTGAAACTATTTATTTGCGCTGAATTTAAACAAACTAATTAAGCTGAACATCACATTTAAATTCAGCCCAAATAAATAGTTTCACGTGTGTAGAGTTACTGAAGTTTACCCTGCGCGCTTGCGGTTTTTTTAGTTACTTCTTTGGTTTGGTGCGTTAATCTTATCGTTGCTATTATTCAAAAAAAGCTGACGATTCGCACTTAATTGCTTCAAACTGTTTTTATTTTCTGAGGAAGGCTTTGTGCCAAAACGTCTGTCTTTTAATCACCCGTAAAATGTAAGAAAAATAAAAAATAAAAACAGTACGAAGCAATTAAGTGCGAATCGTCAGCTTTTTTTGAATAATAGCAACGATAAGATTAACGCACCAAACCAAAGAAGTAACTAAAAAAACGCAAGTGCGCAGGGTAAACTTCAGTAACTCTACACACGTGAAACTATTTATTTGGGCTGAATTTAAACAAACTAATTAAGCTGAACATCACATTTAAATTCAGCCTATATTTCTTGCAAGCACTTACCAAAATTTTGTAAATCTAATGAATCATTTTTTTCAGTGAATGTGCTCTTTCAGATCGTCACTGCAGGATAAGCAAAATGTCACAGTGCAGAACTGTAACGTTCCTGCGATATACGTGATGACCTGGAAATGTTCTTGACAGCTTTGTTGAGATTTTCCTCCAAGAAGAGCAGTGGGACGGAGGGTGAGAGACGGTGACCACATCACAGCCAGACAGATCATAGCCGGAGGACAGACGGAGACGGATCGCTGCTATGGGAATGCAAGGACAAAGACAAGGAGAAAGGGTTGTGGAAAAAAAAAAACACACACACAGATGGTGAATCACGACCTGCAGGGGTGCAATCTGAGCCTCAAATCATCCTTTACTTTTGGTGGTGGGATTGATGCTGATACCTGCTGCATCAGGGAAAGTCTTCACATGCTATTCAGTGCTATTGTCCATTGTGTAAGGGAGGATGGTGAAGTACTTAATGTTCATTTAGACTATCGTCATTTATAGCCTCCTTAAGGTGTTTGGTGTAGTGTAAAGGCTCGGGTAATGCTGATGTTTTAGTACCTTTACACTACCTGAGCCTTAGCTTCAAGTTTAAAGCAGTTTTTAGTTTTAGAATTTTTTTTTTTTATATTTTTTACAGTTTTACATTTGAAGCTGTTTTAAAAGTAATTTTAATCTTAAAGCAATTTTAAAATCTGTTTTTATAGAAGTTTGGATGGTTTTAAGAAGCAGTTTTTACAGCAATTTTACACATGAAGCTGTTTAAAAAGAATTTTCCCACAATTTTCAGCTGTTTTAGGTTTGAAGCTGTTTTAAAATCCATTTTTCATAGAAGTTTTAAGCTTGAAGCTGATTTAAAAGTATTTATTTAGCAATTTTAAGTTTGAAGATGTTTTAAAATCAGTTTTTGCAGTAACTTTACCTTTGAAGTGATTTTCAAAGTAATTTTTCTGCTGCTAATTTTGAAGCAATTTTAAAATCCATTTTTATAAGAGTTTTAGGTTTGAAGTGGTTTTAAAAGCAGTTTTTACAGAAATTTTACATATGAAGCTGTTTTAAAAGCATTTTCAGCTTTTTAAAGTAGTTTTAGGTTTGAAACCTTTTTAAAGCATTTTAACAGCAGTTTTAAGTTTGAAGCTACAAGCATTTTTTCCGCGATTTTAAGTATAGGTTTCAAGTTTTTTTTAAACCCATTTTTATAGAAGTTTTAAGTTTTTAATTATTTTAAACTCCCTTTTTTACAGCAGTTTTAAGTTTGAAGCTGCAATAATTTTTTCAGCAATTTTAACTAGTCTTAGGTTTGAAGCTTTTTAAAACCCATTTTTATAGAAGTTTTAAATTATTTTAAACCCTTTTTTTTACAGCAGTTTTAAGTTTGAAGCTGATTTAAAAGAATTCATTCATTCATGTTCTTTTTGGCTTATGTCCTTTATTAATCTGGGATCACCTCACGCCAACATGGGAAGAACTCCACACAGAGATGGCAACTGACCCAGCCGAGGTTCGAACCAGCGACCTTCTTGCTGTGAGGCAATTATGCTACCCATTGCGCCACTGTGACGCCCATTTAAAATAATTTTTTTTGCAATTTTAAGTTTGAAGCTATTTCAAAACCCATTTTTATTAAAGTTTGAAGTTTTAAAAGCAAGTTTTCTGTAGTTTTAGGCTTTTTTACAGCAGTCTTTAAGTTCGAAGCCGTTTTATAGCGAAACAGTTTTAAGTATTTTTTTTTTGTTTAAAGCGTTTTAAAAAGTTTAAAGCTATTTTAAAGGCCATTTTTAAAAGGCAGTTTTAAAATTGAAGCCGTTTTAAAACCTTTTTTAAGCAAATTAAGCACGTTTTTAAAGTAGATTTAAATTTGAAGCTGTTTTAAAAGCATTTTTAGCAGTTTTAAGCTATATTAAAAGTCATTTTTATAGAAATTTTAAGTTTGAAATTATTTTTTAAAGCATTTTTCTGCAATTTTAAGTTGTTTTAGGTTATTTTAAAATCTGTTTTGTGGCAGTTTTTAGTTTGAAGCTATTTTAAAAGCTCATAGTAAAACAGTTAAACAGTTTAAGTATTTTTTAGTTTTAAGCTGTTTTAAAAGTAGTTTTTGCAGCAGTTTAAGTAGTTTACAGTTTAAAGCTATTTCAAAGCTATTTTAATTTTTTAAAATTAAAGTAGTTTTAAAAGCAGTCTTTACAGCAATTTTTCATATGAAGTTGTTTTAAAAGCTGTTTTTACAGCAATTTTACATATGAAGCTGTTTTAAAAGCAGTTTTTACAGCAATTTTACATATGAAGCTGTTTTAAAAGCTGTTTTTACAGCAATTTTACACTTTTACCTTCTAAAAAGCATTTTAACATCAGTTAAACATTTTTTTCAGCAATTTTAAGTAGTTTTAGGTTTGAACCTTTTTTTAAAACCCATTTTTATAGAAGTTTTAAGGTTAGGCCATTTAAAAAAAAAGTTTTTATATTGGTTTTAGGTAGTTAAAAATGTTTTGCTGGGCTGAAGTTGGCAAAACCACTCAGTCTAAGCATCTGCTTCTGCGTTTAGAGTAGCGCTCCTTCTCTGATGATGTCAGTTTGACGTTTAAGCCACAATATTCTTAGCCACACCCCTCTTACCATTAGTTTGCTATGAGAAATGACCTTCAAGTAGTCTTTATTCTTCAGTTTAACCATCTCATCATCCACTCAGCAGGGTTTCTGCAGATTTCCCAGAGTTAGATTTAAGACTTTTTAAGACGTTTTTAAGACCATTAAGACTGAAATTTTAGAATCAGAAGACATTTTTTTAAATGGCCCAGATGGAAAATATTTTTATTTGCCCAATCAAAAAAAAAAATTATTATAATTTAAGACATTTAATAATACAATTATACATTAATAATTTTAAAAAATAAATATTTTAGATTTTATTTCTATTATTAATATTTAAAAAAAACTATAATAAACTAAATCTACATGGAGAACTTTTAATGAAATGCTATTTTAAGGAAAATAAGTAAACCATTATGATGAACAGAGTTAAAAATACTTTTAAAAATAAAAAGTTTTATTCAGATGGATTGTTGATGACTGTATCAATTTTGGCCAGACTGGGAAGCAATTTATGAACAGAAGAAAATTAAGACCTGTTTAAAAAAGATTTAAGACCTACAACACAACATTTCAGTAAATTTTAGACTTTTTAAGGCCTAAAATTTTGATTTTGTGATTTAAGACATTTAAAGACTTTTTAAGACCCTGCAGAAACCCTGACTTGTGTTTTAAAATCAGTTGTGTCTGCATCCCACAATGCATTGCAGTCTTGAAATACATCTTCAAATATGCTGGTAGTTATTAATTTTTATTGAATGAATGCACGGCTTGAGCAGTTCATTATGTTTTTCTGCATAACACTCTACAGACGCTCACTAAAAACACTGTTGTAACGGCTGATTAGTCTGAAATACATAATGATTCCGTACTTAATTATATTCAATCGTGCTCATTTAATTTTCTCTTGCTTTCTGTCTGAAATCATTCACATGCTCGTCTATGCAAATCTAATTAAACCATGCCATGATAGAAATCAACACGCTGGCTTTATGTGAGGATTTCTGCTGGCCATTCAAATCCTCCGAACACCATGAACATACATTAAAAGTGTGCATTATAACTGCAGAGTGTTTTAAGCCACACTTTGACACAAAAGGTCATCTAGAGGCTGCATCTATTAAATCAGTAATCTGCAACTCATGACCATAATCTGGCACGCTGACCCCGGTTTGACCTCTTCTTGACTGGAGAATGCAGTCAGTGTGGGCCTTTGTTTTAATTTGTGCCAGACACATTTAAACAACATAATCAGGCTCAAGTTTTACCTGTTTTCTGTATGCTTTAGCTAACTGAGTAAATCTGAGTATGAGGATCTTAAAAGGGACCTATTATGCAAAAATCACTTGCATAAAGGGTTTAATATGGCAGCAGTGTGTGAATATGGTCAGCCTCAAATAATACATGTTAATTAATTGTATTCTTTATAATCAGACTTAGGGCGAAGCAGTGGCGCAGTAAGTAGTGCTGTTGCCTCACAGCAAGAAGGTCGCTGGTTCGATCCTCGGCTCAGTTGGCATGTGGAGTTTGCATGTTCTCCCTGCGTTTGCGTAGGTTTCCTCCGGGTGCTCTGGTTTCCCCCACAGTCCAAAGACATGCGGTACAGGTGAACTGGGTAGGCTAAATTGTCCGTGGTGTATGAGTGTGTATGGATGATTCTGAGAGATGGGTTGCGGCTGGAAGGTAAAAGCATGCGTTAAAACATGCTGGATAAGTTGGCAGTTCATTCCGCTGTGGCGACCCTGATTAATAACAGGGACTAAGCTGAAAAGAAAATGAATGAACCACTCACTTAATTCACTCAGAATAAAATGTACATTTACCGATTAACATTTAGGGTAAAACAGTAGTAATTAATAATAATCAGTATATTTACAATGATTCATTTATAATAATATAGATAATAATTTATAATAATCTCTTTCTCTCATAAATTTGCTCGCAGAAGATTTTCATCTTCACCTAAAGGCTCTAAAGACACTGTGATGTGAGTCTGCCAATGAGTGACATGTGAGGTAATCCGAGCTTTCATTTACAACAAAAACAGACAGAATCTGTGTAAAAACATCGACAGCGTCCCCATCGGCTGTGCATGTGTGCGCACACGTGTGTGTGTATGTATGTGTGTGTGTGTGTGTGTGTGTGTGTATGTGTGTCAGTGTTGAGCACAGGAGATCCTCTACACCTCTACTCTTCGCTCTCCTGCTTGTGGCTATACAGACTGTATGAATTTAAAGTGTTTGCTTTTTACTGACCTGGTTTTGGAGAATCTGCTGATGCGTCTCTCTGTCGTCTCGTCTCATATGTGATTGAGAGCTTTTTTTTTTTATATATATACACACACGGCTAAACTTTGTGAAGTTTATTCATAAACAAATTTCGAGAGGATCACGTGCTTATGATTGTTCACAGCTGTTCCAACTTTAGCTAGTGACTGATTATCCTATCAGACGATCCTTAACTCACTATAAATAACCAGACTTTTCTCATCTCAGTATCTTCGCCTTGAAGAAACCCCCCCACCCAACCCTACTTTCCCTCCTTTCAAACTGGCATCACGGTGGCCAGCGATTAGCGCTGTTGCCTCACAGCAAGAATGTCCCTAGTTTAATTCCTTTCCAAACCAGTCGCGTGGGTTTTCCCCGGGTCCTCCGGTTTCCTCCCACAGTTTAAAAACAAGCACTCTAAACAATTAATCAAAATACATTAGCTAAACTCTGAGTACACCTTTCAGCATACATATCCGACACTTAGCTACAACAAGCAAGAGGGGGAGTCATCGAGATCTACCTGAGCTCAAACTCCCCTTTCGCCTTGCAACGGGAGGGAGCCCAGGGCTCGAGGATCTTATAAGCTCAGGGCTCTCTCCCGGGACAGCACGCCAAACAAGCTTTATTATCAATCATCAGCTAAGTGTGAACTCTTGAAAGTGCAGACAGTGGATTATACAGTCATTTTACTTTATTTTTTTACATTTATAACTCGGTGAATTTATTTACCACTTAATTCAATTATTTAATTATCAACAATTCCCATTTAATTCCAGTTCAGTTACTTTAATTTTAGTTCACTTCAGTTCAGTTCATTTAAACCAAGCGGCAACCTCCCGCTCTCCCTCAGGAAGCCAATACTGAAGTAACAGAAAGTGCAATTCATCGAAATTCTGCTCGGTCTGACTCTTGGTCTGGCAGATTTCTATTGAGCCAACTGTTAAAACGACCAACTTTACGGCAGAAAAAAGGTGTTTACAGCCTGGTACAAAGAATGATTTAGGTGTATATAGCTAATATTACCCTTCATGACAGCTGTGAGGGGGTGAATTTTTATAGCTCATATTAAGTTTGCATAATTAAGGGCGTGGCCACTTGAGTGACAGCTAAGTCTTGCTGGTTGCCATCATGTCTCCTCAGCTGATTCCGGCTGATTAGCAGCTGAGCTCGGCATATACATCGTATTTTTGTCTTGTTTTATGTGGCTTTACACAGTCATTTGCTTTTTTGAATTATTTCATACAATTATCAGATGATATGGCATGCTGTGTGCACTGAATTGTGCTTACAAACCATTCACGTGGCCTCCATTGAGTGAAATTATATATGTATATACCATCTTCAAAATGTATTTGTTTTGTTTATTAAGATCATTTATCATTTATCATTTTCTTTAGACCTGTAATGCACTCCAGAATCTGACAGATTGATTAGGTGTAGGCTCATCTGAAGTGTTGTCATACAGTGTTATGCTGGATTTCATCAATAGCCTTGCACACTAACTCAGACTATATCTGAAGTGTTTGGAAGTAATTGGCGTTTTCTTCCTGTAAAAAAAGTCATAAGAACAGTGTTTAGTGGCTCAATGTGTTACTGAAGTGTTTTTAAAAGTCTAAACACTTTACTGATGTAGTGTACAGCCAAGCACATGTGGTCAGAATACAAACGAGTCGCAGATTATAAATTATTAAGTAGGGATGTAACAATATTGTAAATACTGTCATACCGCAATAGTAATTTTTTTCAATATTACCGTAGGCGCATGACTCAATAAAACTATATTTCTGAGAAAAGTTTGCTTAGGCGAATGAAGCGAACGGGAACTACAATTCCCATCAGCCCAGGTGTGGTCGTCATCCTTTGCGGTCTGTTGTCACTACAGATCCAGTAATGCGGAAATGGAGTGTGCTGCTAGTAGCGGGGAAGAAAAAGCTGGAAATGATCGAACCTAAAGCAGGTTTTAAATCAGATGTGTGGAAACATTTCGGTTTCTTTCTAAAAAGATACGAAAAAGGAGAAAAGGTGACAGACAAAGAAAAAAGCAGTATGCAGGCACTGCCAAACTGTGGTAAAATATAAGTTGGGGAACACGACTAAAAACAGTCATGGGGACTGCAGAACACAGCACACTTGCTAGATTGATGCAGACATTAGCTTGTACTGGAAAGAGACCTCCATCTCACCCATGGCTTGCCCTCTCAAGTGGTGGAAAGACAATGCACAACGTTACCCACTGCTGTCAACCTTGGCTAAATCATATGCCCCCTAGTGTTCATTTTACCTTGAAACTGCAGTCAAAGTATTTCATTTTTAGTGTCATTTCAGACATGTAGGTCATCGCTTCAAAGCAAGGAGGCTGCTGGTTTGAGCCTTGGCTGGGTCAGTTGGCAGTTCTGTGTGGAGTTTGTATGTTCTCCCTGTGTTCACGTGTGTTTCCTCTGGGCGCTCCGGTTTCACCCAGAGTGCAAACACATGCGCTATAGGAGAATTAAATAAGCTAAATTGGCTTTAGTGTATGTGTTTGAATGCATGACTGTGTGTGGGTGTCTCCCAGTGTTGGGTTGCAGCTGGAAGGGCATCCACTGCGTAAAACATATTCTGGATATTTTGGCGGTTCATTCCGCTGTGGCGACCTCTGGTTAATAAAGGGACTAAGCCAAAAAGAATTAAGGAATGAACACTGACAGCCAATCAGAATCCATCCATCCATCCATCTATCCCTCAATTAATATTGTATAGGACAGGGGTGGCCAACCCTGTTCCTGGAGAGCCCCCTTCCTGCAGATTTCAGTTGCAACCCAAATACACCTGCCTATAATTACCACATGGTGTTCAGGTCTTAATTAATTGCTTCAGGTGTGTTTGATATGGGCAGCAACTGAAATCTGCAGGAAGGTGGCTCTCCAGGAACAGGGTTGGCCACCCCTGGTATAGGACAAGGCTACAATTGTAAAACATGCATGCTCAGAATGTTTGCAGAGACTTCAGAGTGTGGACTGCAGGTATAATATTGTATACTGCATATTGTAATCTAATCAATTCATGTTTAGGGCTTTGGTGTATTGCCAAGAATTACATGCCTTCATTTTGTTTTGCCTCTATACACATTTTTGACTCTTAAAGTCTCAGTAGACATTACAGTACATCAATCTCCAAGAATGCTTTTAGCTAACAATCTACTTAAATGTTTTACTAGGCATAAGTGCGAGAGGTCATATCCCGGACGAGCCCCCAACAGGGAATAAGTAAGCAGGTTGTGCGACACTCACTGTGTCTCTGTCTGTGTGTGTGCGTTTGTGTGTCCCTGTCTTTCTGAGTCTGTGTTTGTGTATGGGTTTCTCTGTGTGTCTGTCTTTCTTTCTGTGTGTTTGTGTATATGTGTGTGTCCCTGTCAGTCAGTTTTTTTTTTTGTACAAATTTATATGAGAACTTGGAAATCCACATCAACAAATTTTTCAGTCTAAGCTCATTGGAAATACATGCCTCAGCCTACATTTTTGCAAAACATGGAACACATTATGTTTCATTGCATGTTTTAGATGACAAATCTACTAGATGGCGCTGTGTACATGTCTACTGCCTGTAGTTTATACAGTGTTAGACACTATGCAAAGTCAATCCTCTCAAATTCTGCTGTATTTCGCACCCTGAATCCAATAGGTTAAAAGTCATGGTAAGGAACACAAAAAAGGGGAAGTTTCATGTGCATGGCCGAAAAAAATCGCTAGATTACATTTTTTGACTATACAGTGGTCCCTCGCTTGGTTCACCTTCTAGGCCTCACAATTTTCCCCATTTATTTATTTATTTATTTATTTATTTGCAATTTCATTCATTCATTCATTCATTTTCTTTTTGGCTTAGTCCCTTTATAAATCTGGGGTCGCCACAGCGGAATGAACCGCCAGCTTATCCAGTATATGCTTTACGCAGCGGATACTCTTCCAGCTGCAACTCCTCACTGGGAAACATCTATACATACTCATTCACACTCATACACTACGGCCGATTTCAATTATTCAATTCTCCTGTACCACATGTTTTTGGACCTTTGGGGAAATTGGAGCACAGGGAGGAAACCCACGGCAACACGGGGAGAACATGCAAACTCCACACAGAAATGCCAACTGACCCAGCTGAGGCTCGAATCAGAGACCTTCTCTCTGTAAGGCGAAAGTGTGACACAATAGGGGTCTGCATTCCCGCGGCTGTACCACGGGACCCGACCCGATTTCCTGTGGTGCGGTAATAAATTTCTGAATAAAGTGCGGGAGCGGTCGGTAACAGGTGTAATTTTGGACGGGAGCGGGCGGTCTAACAATATTGCTCCCGACTACCAAGCGAGCGAGCATGCCTATGTATGTGTGTGAATGAGAAAGTGTGATGCTGTGTTTAGCTTGTTTGTTGCTGTCTATGTGTGTGTGTGTTGTTATAAGCTGTCTGGATAAGCTGTCTGTTATAAGCTGTGTTGTTATAAGCTGTATAGATTTTGCCCCCCCGACCCCTGTTTTAAACAGGTTTAAAACAGAACAATACCCGTCTACTAGAAATCCTTCAGACATTGTGTCATCCTTTCTCCAGCGTGCAAAGGTAACTCCAATATTGATTCAGGTTTTTAAAAAGTTTTATTCAGCAGGTTTTTACCGATCGCGCGTTGGTCGCCGGAGCTGCGTACAAACGGCTGTGCAGTTGTATAAATCTGCATTTGCTGACAGACAGATTGGGCTACTTATCTGAATTATGAGAGATGTTGGCCTGACTCAATTTAAATGGATGAACATTTTTTAGTTTTATGCCTTACCCAAAATAAAAAAATACATATAAATACATTTAGATCATTTACTGTAATCATTACTGTTAGACTGTGAAGAGACTTTCAGCCAGCACAACAAAAAGTGCTTCTGAAGACAGACAATCACCTACTGCACCTTTAAAACATCTATAATAATTGTGAAAAAATAAAGCAGACTACTTCACGGATTTTGCCTATTGCAGGTTATTTTTAGAAAGTAACTCTCTCGATTAATGAGGGACCACAGTATAACAAACTGTCGTGAGACTGTGGTTGGAAATGACGACTGCAACATTTTGTAACGAATATGGCCGACCAGACACATAAACATTTTGCATTTTATTCCACAACCAGCTAACTTTGCCCAGAGAAGGCTCGAAACCTGATTCCAAGGTATTTATGACCCAAAGGAATGTGCCATGCGGCACTAAGCACAGGAATGACTTACAAAGGACTATTTAAACTGCTTGTTTAACACTGTTTTCATATAAACTTTACTCTTTATGTTTAATCATTTGTTTTGCAAAGTTTCCCTTTCTCTTGTATTAATATTTTTGGTTTTAATACCCCTGCATATAATGTTTTAACTGTTCCTAGGCAAAACAACCTCTTATACTGTTCAAGTTTGGACTTTTCGAAAAGCTTACTCGCTGTACAAATTGATCGTTGACATTTTATTTTAATATGAGTGCAACATATTAATGTTTTAAGAGACTTTAACATTTTTTGTCCCGATTTACATAAAATTTGCCTATGCAAATTATTCTGCCTCTGAAGAAGACCCATAAATTTAATATTCCAGGAAGTTAGCTTCTAATTGGTCAACTTTCCATGGAGGGTGGATCCGAACCTGCCCTATAAAGTTGAAGACCAAGCTAAACTCCTTCTTTTGGGAACTCTCTCTGTTCAAACGCTCTTGGGATCTTCTTCAAACTGCCTGGGAGCTCCCCCTCTCTCTCCCAACCCCAAGCAACCCCCCTCTCTGCTCCAAAGGCCTCTGTTTTGAAACCTTCTTCAACTCTATACAACAAACCTAAGCATAGAAACCTCCAAGAAAGCAAGCAGAAACCCAGACAGAAAGGGTTAATCGCACCACGCTCGGACATTTCCCTGTTCAGAACTTTTGCTGCCTCAACCAACAAAGGATCAGCCAACCAACCACGTGCTCAACAACGGGAGCTTGGACCTCACGAACAGACCGCAAGTATCACCTTTCTCCCAACATCTAAACTGGTGTGAACTAAATGAACCCTAAAGAGACAATAGAAGGGTTATATTGAACTTGATTACGTTTGGTTTGCCTGGTTTGTGCTTACAAACCACAAGGGTTTTCCATCATTACATCTTCTCAACCTCTTCACGTTTGTTACTCTCCCCTATGCTTGTATGAATGTGTTCGTGTTAGGTGTTAGTATTTGTTAGATTAGTCAATAAAGTTTAATTTTGTATAAAGAAAGGTGCCTGTGTATATTAATGAATCTAATGTCTTGAACTTTGATCTTGCTACCCTGCTCAAATTTTATGTTGATAGCATCGCTGAACGATTCGTTTGTTCGGATCAAAAGAGTCGATTCATTTGAAGCCCCGTTCAAATGAATCTTCCTCCCGCTAAGCTATTCTGCTATATAATGTTCCAGAAGGTACACGAGCCTTGAAATCTAAATCATAACTCGCAACATTATAACGGCGGGAAAGATGCGGGAAGAATAACCTTGAGCTAATTTACTACAG